>NW_027447385.1:0-32283 GCF_038048845.1 Mixophyes fleayi | reverse complement strand
TAGTGTAAAAAGCGTTGTTTTTGGACGGCAATGAAGAAATGACTATGTTTTGCGATTTCTCCTGCTCAGAAAGACTTAGAAAGTTGATAATTGTGGGCAATGTAAGAAATGTCATGAGAAACAAGAATTATGTAAAAAGAATTGATGTAAGTCATTGTTTCCAAGAGAAAGGGAGACAGGAGTGTAAAAAATCAATGAAGAAATGACTGTTTTGCGATTTCTCTTGCTCAGAAAGACTTAGAAAGTTGATAATTGTGGGCAATGTTAGAAATGTCATGAGAAACAAGAATTATGTAAAAGAATTGATGTAATCATTGTTTCCAAGAGAAAGGGAGACAGGAGTGTAAAAAAGCGTTGTTTTTGGACGGCAATGAAGAAATGACTGTTTTGCGATTTCTCTTGCTCAGAAAGACTTAGAAAGTTGATAATTGTGGGCAATGTAAGAAATGTCATGAGAAACAAGAATTATGTAAAAGAATTGATGTAAGTCATTGTTTCCAAGAGAAAGGGAGACCGGAGTGTAAAAAAGCGTTGTTTTTGGACGGCAATGAAGAAATGACTGTTTTGCGATTTCTCTTGCTCAGAAAGACTTAGAAAGTTGATAATTGTGGGCAATGTTAGAAATGTCATGAGAAACAAGAATTATGTAAAAGAATTGATGTAAGTCATTGTTTCCAAGAGAAAGGGAGACCGGAGTGTAAAAAAGCGTTGTTTTTGGACGGCAATGAAGAAATGACTGTTTTGCGATTTCTCTTGCTCAGAAAGACTTAGAAAGTTGATAATTGTGGGCAATGTAAGAAATGTCATGAGAAACAAGAATTATGTAAAAGAATTGATGTAAGTCATTGTTTCCAAGAGAAAGGGAGAGCGGAGTGTAAAAAAGCGTTGTTTTTGGACGGCAATGAAGAAATGACTGTTTTGCGATTTCTCTTGCTCAGAAAGACTTAGAAAGTTGATAATTGTGGGCAATGTAAGAAATGTCATGAGAAACAAGAATTATGTAAAAGAATTGATGTAAGTCATTGTTTCCAAGAGAAAGGGAGACCGGAGTGTAAAAAAGCGTTGTTTTTGGACGGCAATGAAGAAATAACTGTTTTGCGATTTCTCTTGCTCAGAAAGACTTAGAAAGTTGATAATTGTGGGCAATGTTAGAAATGTCATGAGAAACAAGAATTATGTAAAAGAATTGATGTAAGTCATTGTTTCCAAGAGAAAGGGAGACAGGAGTGTAAAAAAGCGTTGTTTTTGGACGGCAATGAAGAAATGACTATGTTTTGCGATTTCTCCTGCTCAGAAAGACTTAGAAAGTTGATAATTGTGGGCAATGTAAGAAATGTCATGAGAAACAAGAATTATGTAAAAGAATTGATGTAAGTCATTGTTTCCAAGAGAAAGGGAGACAGGAGTGTAAAAAAGCGTTGTTTTTGGACGGCAATGAAGAAATGACTATGTTTTCCGATTTCTCCTGCTCAGAAAGACTTAGAAAGTTGATAATTGTGGGCAATGTAAGAAATGTCATGAGAAACAAGAATTATGTAAAAGAATTGATGTAAGTCATTGTTTCCAAGAGAAAGGGAGACAGGAGTGTAAAAAAGCGTTGTTTTTGGACGCCAATGAAGAAATGACTGTTTTGCGATTTCTCTTGCTCAGAAAGACTTAGAAAGTTGATAATTGTGGGCAATGTTAGAAATGTCATGAGAAACAAGAATTATGTAAAAGAATTGATGTAATCATTGTTTCCAAGAGAAAGGGAGACAGGAGTGTAAAAAAGCGTTGTTTTTGGACGGCAATGAAGAAATGACTATGTTTTGCGATTTCTCCTGCTCAGAAAGACTTAGAAAGTTGATAATTGTGGGCAATGTAAGAAATGTCATGAGAAACAAGAATTATGTAAAAGAATTGATGTAAGTCATTGTTTCCAAGAGAAAGGGAGACAGGAGTGTAAAAAAGCGTTGTTTTTGGACGCCAATGAAGAAATGACTGTTTTGCGATTTCTCTTGCTCAGAAAGACTTAGAAAGTTGATAATTGTGGGCAATGTTAGAAATGTCATGAGAAACAAGAATTATGTAAAAGAATTGATGTAATCATTGTTTCCAAGAGAAAGGGAGACAGGAGTGTAAAAAAGCGTTGTTTTTGGACGGCAATGAAGAAATGACTGTTTTGCGATTTCTCTTGCTCAGAAAGACTTAGAAAGTTGATAATTGTGGGCAATGTAAGAAATGTCATGAGAAACAAGAATTATGTAAAAGAATTGATGTAAGTCATTGTTTCCAAGAGAAAGGGAGACCGGAGTGTAAAAAAGCGTTGTTTTTGGACGGCAATGAAGAAATGACTGTTTTGCGATTTCTCTTGCTCAGAAAGACTTAGAAAGTTGATAATTGTGGGCAATGTTAGAAATGTCATGAGAAACAAGAATTATGTAAAAGAATTGATGTAAGTCATTGTTTCCAAGAGAAAGGGAGACCGGAGTGTAAAAAAGCGTTGTTTTTGGACGGCAATGAAGAAATGACTGTTTTGCGATTTCTCTTGCTCAGAAAGACTTAGAAAGTTGATAATTGTGGGCAATGTAAGAAATGTCATGAGAAACAAGAATTATGTAAAAGAATTGATGTAAGTCATTGTTTCCAAGAGAAAGGGAGAGCGGAGTGTAAAAAAGCGTTGTTTTTGGACGGCAATGAAGAAATGACTGTTTTGCGATTTCTCTTGCTCAGAAAGACTTAGAAAGTTGATAATTGTGGGCAATGTAAGAAATGTCATGAGAAACAAGAATTATGTAAAAGAATTGATGTAAGTCATTGTTTCCAAGAGAAAGGGAGACCGGAGTGTAAAAAAGCGTTGTTTTTGGACGGCAATGAAGAAATAACTGTTTTGCGATTTCTCTTGCTCAGAAAGACTTAGAAAGTTGATAATTGTGGGCAATGTTAGAAATGTCATGAGAAACAAGAATTATGTAAAAGAATTGATGTAAGTCATTGTTTCCAAGAGAAAGGGAGACAGGAGTGTAAAAAAGCGTTGTTTTTGGTCGGCAATGAAGAAATGACTATGTTTTGCGATTTCTCCTGCTCAGAAAGACTTAGAAAGTTGATAATTGTGGGCAATGTAAGAAATGTCATGAGAAACAAGAATTATGTAAAAGAATTGATGTAAGTCATTGTTTCCAAGAGAAAGGGAGACAGGAGTGTAAAAAAGCGTTGTTTTTGGACGCCAATGAAGAAATGACTGTTTTGCGATTTCTCTTGCTCAGAAAGACTTAGAAAGTTGATAATTGTGGGCAATGTTAGAAATGTCATGAGAAACAAGAATTATGTAAAAGAATTGATGTAATCATTGTTTCCAAGAGAAAGGGAGACAGGAGTGTAAAAAAGCGTTGTTTTTGGACGGCAATGAAGAAATGACTGTTTTGCGATTTCTCTTGCTCAGAAAGACTTAGAAAGTTGATAATTGTGGGCAATGTAAGAAATGTCATGAGAAACAAGAATTATGTAAAAGAATTGATGTAAGTCATTGTTTCCAAGAGAAAGGGAGACCGGAGTGTAAAAAAGCGTTGTTTTTGGACGGCAATGAAGAAATGACTGTTTTGCGATTTCTCTTGCTCAGAAAGACTTAGAAAGTTGATAATTGTGGGCAATGTTAGAAATGTCATAAGAAACAAGAATTATGTAAAAGAATTGATGTAAGTCATTGTTTCCAAGAGAAAGGGAGACCGGAGTGTAAAAAAGCGTTGTTTTTGGACGGCAATGAAGAAATGACTGTTTTGCGATTTCTCTTGCTCAGAAAGACTTAGAAAGTTGATAATTGTGGGCAATGTTAGAAATGTCATGAGAAACAAGAATTATGTAAAAGAATTGATGTAAGTCATTGTTTCCAAGAGAAAGGGAGACAGGAGTGTAAAAAAAGCGTTGTTTTTGGACGGCAATGAAGAAATGACTATGTTTTGCGATTTCTCCTGCTCAGAAAGACTTAGAAAGTTGATAATTGTGGGCAATGTAAGAAATGTCATGAGAAACAAGAATTATGTAAAAGAATTGATGTAAGTCATTGTTTCCAAGAGAAAGGGAGACCGGAGTGTAAAAAAACCGTTGTTTTTGGACGGCAATGAAGAAATGACTGTTTTGCGATTTCTCTTGCTCAGAAAGACTTAGAAAGTTGATAATTGTGGGCAAAGTAAGAAATGTCATGAGAAACAAGAATTATGTAAAAGAATTGATGTAAGTCATTGTTTCCAAGAGAAAGGGAGACAGGAGTGTAAAAAAGCGTTGTTTTTGGACGCCAATGAAGAAATGACTGTTTTGCGATTTCTCTTGCTCAGAAAGACTTAGAAAGTTGATAATTGTGGGCAATGTTAGAAATGTCATGAGAAACAAGAATTATGTAAAAGAATTGATGTAAGTCATTGTTTCCAAGAGAAAGGGAGACCGGAGTGTAAAAAAGCGTTGTTTTTGGACGGCAATGAAGAAATGACTGTTTTGCGATTTCTCTTGCTCAGAAAGACTTAGAAAGTTGATAATTGTGGGCAATGTTAGAAATGTCATGAGAAACAAGAATTATGTAAAAGAATTGATGTAAGTCATTGTTTCCAAGAGAAAGGGAGACCGGAGTGTAAAAAAGCGTTGTTTTTGGACGGCAATGAAGAAATGACTGTTTTGCGATTTCTCTTGCTCAGAAAGACTTAGAAAGTTGATAATTGTGGGCAATGTTAGAAATGTCATGAGAAACAAGAATTATGTAAAAGAATTGATGTAAGTCATTGTTTCCAAGAGAAAGGGAGACAGGAGTGTAAAAAAGCGTTGTTTTTGGACGGCAATGAAGAAATGACTATGTTTTGCGATTTCTCCTGCTCAGAAAGACTTAGAAAGTTGATAATTGTGGGCAATGTAAGAAATGTCATGAGAAACAAGAATTATGTAAAAGAATTGATGTAAGTCATTGTTTCCAAGAGAAAGGGAGACCGGAGTGTAAAAAAGCGTTGTTTTTGGACGGCAATGAAGAAATGACTGTTTTGCGATTTCTCTTGCTCAGAAAGACTTAGAAAGTTGATAATTGTGGGCAATGTAAGAAATGTCATGAGAAACAAGAATTATGTAAAAGAATTGATGTAAGTCATTGTTTCCAAGAGAAAGGGAGACCGGAGTGTAAAAAAGCGTTGTTTTTGGACGGCAATGAAGAAATAACTGTTTTGCGATTTCTCTTGCTCAGAAAGACTTAGAAAGTTGATAATTGTGGGCAATGTTAGAAATGTCATGAGAAACAAGAATTATGTAAAAGAATTGATGTAAGTCATTGTTTCCGAGAGAAAGGGAGACCGGAGTGTAAAAAAGCGTTGTTTTTGGACGGCAATGAAGAAATGACTGTTTTGCGATTTCTCTTGCTCAGAAAGACTTAGAAAGTTGATAATTGTGGGAAATGTTAGAAATGTCATGAGAAACAAGAATTATGTAAAAGAATTGATGTAAGTCATTGTTTCCAAGAGAAAGGGAGACAGGAGTGTAAAAAAGCGTTGTTTTTGGACGGCAATGAAGAAATGACTGTTTTGCGATTTCTCTTGCTCAGAAAGACTTAGAAAGTTGATAATTGTGGGCAATGTTAGAAATGTCATGAGAAACAAGAATTATGTAAAAGAATTGATGTAAGTCATTGTTTCCAAGAGAAAGGGAGACAGGAGTGTAAAAAAGCGTTGTTTTTGGACGGCAATGAAGAAATGACTGTTTTGCGATTTCTCTTGCTCAGAAAGACTTAGAAAGTTGATAATTGTGGGCAATGTTAGAAATGTCATGAGAAACAAGAATTATGTAAAAGAATTGATGTAAGTCATTGTTTCCAAGAGAAAGGGAGACAGGAGTGTAAAAAAGCGTTGTTTTTGGACGGCAATGAAGAAATGACTATGTTTTGCGATTTCTCCTGCTCAGAAAGACTTAGAAAGTTGATAATTGTGGGCAATGTAAGAAATGTCATGAGAAACAAGAATTATGTAAAAGAATTGATGTAAGTCATTGTTTCCAAGAGAAAGGGAGACAGGAGTGTAAAAAAGCATTGTTTTTGGACGGCAATGAAGAAATGACTGTTTTGCGATTTCTCTTGCTCAGAAAGACTTAGAAAGTTGATAATTGTGGGCAATGTTAGAAATGTCATGAGAAACAAAAATTATGTAAAAGAATTGATGTAAGTCATTGTTTCCAAGAGAAAGGGAGACAGGAGTGTAAAAAAGCGTTGTTTTTGGACGGCAATGAAGAAATGACTATGTTTTGCGATTTCTCCTGCTCAGAAAGACTTAGAAAGTTGATAATTGTGGGCAATGTAAGAAATGTCATGAGAAACAAGAATTATGTAAAAGAATTGATGTAAGTCATTGTTTCCAAGAGAAAGGGAGACCGGAGTATAAAAAAGCGTTGTTTTTGGACGGCAATGAAGAAATGACTGTTTTGCGATTTCTCTTGCTCAGAAAGACTTAGAAAGTTGATAATTGTGGGCAATGTTAGAAATGTCATGAGAAACAAGAATTATGTAAAAGAATTGATGTAAGTCATTGTTTCCAAGAGAAAGGGAGACCGGAGTGTAAAAAAGCGTTTATTTTTGGAGGGCAATGAAGAAATGACTGTTTTGCGATTTCTCTTGCTCAGAAAGACTTAGAAAGTTGATAATTGTGGGCAATGTTAGAAATGTCATGAAAAACAAGAATTATGTAAAAGAATTGATGTAAGTCATTGTTTCCAAGAGAAAGGGAGACAGGAGTGTAAAAAAGCGTTGTTTTTGGACGCCAATGAAGAAATGACTGTTTTGCGATTTCTCTTGCTCAGAAAGACTTAGAAAGTTGATAATTGTGGGCAATGTTAGAAATGTCATGAGAAACAAGAATTATGTAAAAGAATTGATGTAAGTCATTGTTTCCAAGAGAAAGGGAGACCGGAGTGTAAATAAGCGTTGTTTTTGGACGGCAATGAAGAAATGACTATGTTTTGCGATTTCTCCTGCTCAGAAAGACTTAGAAAGTTGATAATTGTGGGCAATGTTAGAAATGTCATGAGAAACAAGAATTATGTAAAAGAATTGATGTAAGTCATTGTTTCCAAGAGAAAGGGAGACCGGAGTGTAAAAAAGCGTTGTTTTTGGACGGCAATGAAGAAATGACTGTTTTGCGATTTCTCTTGCTCAGAAAGACTTAGAAAGTTGATAATTGTGGGCAATGTTAGAAATGTCATGAGAAACAAGAATTATGTAAAAGAATTAATGTAAGTCATTGTTTCCAAGAGAAAGGGAGACCGGAGTGTAAAAAAGCGTTGTTTTTGGACGGCAATGAAGAAATTACTGTTTTGCGATTTCTCTTGCTCAGAAAGACTTAGAAATTTGATAATTGTGGGCAATGTTAGAAATGTCATGAGAAACAAGAATTATGTAAAAGAATTGATGTAAGTCATTGTTTCCAAGAGAAAGGGAGACAGGAGTGTAAAAAAGCGTTGTTTTTGGACGGCAATGAAGAAATGACTATGTTTTGCGATTTCTCCTGCTCAGAAAGACTTAGAAAGTTGATAATTGTGGGCAATGTAAGAAATGTCATGAGAAACAAGAATTATGTAAAAGAATTGATGTAAGTCATTGTTTCCAAGAGAAAGGGAGACCGGAGTGTAAAAAAGCGTTGTTTTTGGACGGCAATGAAGAAATAACTGTTTTGCGATTTCTCTTGCTCAGAAAGACTTAGAAAGTTGATAATTGTGGGCAATGTTAGAAATGTCATGAGAAACAAGAATTATGTAAAAGAATTGATGTAAGTCATTGTTTCCAAGAGAAAGGGAGACAGGAGTGTAAAAAAGCGTTGTTTTTGGACGGCAATGAAGAAATGACTGTTTTGCGATTTCTCTTGCTCAGAAAGACTTAGAAAGTTGATAATTGTGGGCAATGTTAGAAATGTCATGAGAAACAAGAATTATGTAAAAGAATTGATGTAAGTCATTGTTTCCAAGAGAAAGGGAGACAGGAGTGTAAAAAAGCGTTGTTTTTGGACGGCAATGAAGAAATGACTATGTTTTGCGATTTCTCCTGCTCAGAAAGACTTAGAAAGTTGATAATTGTGCGCAATGTAAGAAATGTCATAAGAAACAAGAATTATGTAAAAGAATTGATGTAAGTCATTGTTTCCAAGAGAAAGGGAGACCATAGTGTAAAAAAGCGTTGTTTTTGGACGGCAATGAAGAATTGACTGTTTTGCGATTTCTCTTGCTCAGAAAGACTTAGAAAGTTGATAATTGTGGGCAATGTTAGAAATGTCATGAGAAACAAGAATTATGTAAAAGAATTGATGTAAGTCATTGTTTCCAAGAGAAAGGGAGACCGGAGTGTAAAAAAGCGTTGTTTTTGGACGGCAATGAAGAAATGACTGTTTTGCGATTTCTCTTGCTCAGAAAGACTTAGAAAGTTGATAATTGTGGGCAATGTTAGAAATTTCATGAGAAACAAGAATTATGTAAAAGAATTGATGTAAGTCATTGTTTCCAAGAGAAAGGGAGACCGGAGTGTAAAAAAGCGTTGTTTTTGGACGGCAATGAAGAAATGACTGTTTTGCGATTTCTCTTGCTCAGAAAGACTTAGAAAGTTGATAATTGTGGGCAATGTTAGAAATGTCATGAGAAACAAGAATTATGTAAAAGAATTGATGTAAGTCATTGTTTCCAAGAGAAAGGGAGACAGGAGTGTAAAAAAGCGTTGTTTTTGGACGGCAATGAAGAAATGACTGTTTTGCGATTTCTCTTGCTCAGAAAGACTTAGAAAGTTGATAATTGTGGGCAATGTTAGAAATGTCATGAGAAACAAGAATTATGTAAAAGAATTGATGTAAGTCATTGTTTCCAAGAGAAAGGGAGACCGGAGTGTAAAAAAGCGTTGTTTTTGGACGGCAATGAAGAAATGACTATGTTTTGCGATTTCTCCTGCTCAGAAAGACTTAGAAAGTTGATAATTGTGGGCAATGTTAGAAATGTCATGAGAAACAAGAATTATGTAAAAGAATTGATGTAAGTCATTGTTTCCAAGAGAAAGGGAGACCGGAGTGTAAAAAAGCGTTGTTTTTGGACGGCAATGAAGAAATGACTGTTTTGCGATTTCTCTTGCTCAGAAAGACTTAGAAAGTTGATAATTGTGGGCAATGTTAGAAATGTCATGAGAAACAAGAATTATGTAAAAGAATTAATGTAAGTCATTGTTTCCAAGAGAAAGGGAGACCGGAGTGTAAAAAAGCGTTGTTTTTGGACGGCAATGAAGAAATTACTGTTTTGCGATTTCTCTTGCTCAGAAAGACTTAGAAAGTTGATAATTGTGGGCAATGTTAGAAATGTCATGAGAAACAAGAATTATGTAAAAGAATGATGTAAGTCATTGTTTCCAAGAGAAAGGGAGACAGGAGTGTAAAAAAGCGTTGTTTTTGGACGGCAATGAAGAAATGACTATGTTTTGCGATTTCTCCTGCTCAGAAAGACTTAGAAAGTTGATAATTGTGGGCAATGTAAGAAATGTCATGAGAAACAAGAATTATGTAAAAGAATTGATGTAAGTCATTGTTTCCAAGAGAAAGGGAGACCGGAGTGTAAAAAAGCGTTGTTTTTGGACGGCAATGAAGAAATAACTGTTTTGCGATTTCTCTTGCTCAGAAAGACTTAGAAAGTTGATAATTGTGGGCAATGTTAGAAATGTCATGAGAAACAAGAATTATGTAAAAGAATTGATGTAAGTCATTGTTTCCAAGAGAAAGGGAGACAGGAGTGTAAAAAAGCGTTGTTTTTGGACGGCAATGAAGAAATGACTGTTTTGCGATTTCTCTTGCTCAGAAAGACTTAGAAAGTTGATAATTGTGGGCAATGTTAGAAATGTCATGAGAAACAAGAATTATGTAAAAGAATTGATGTAAGTCATTGTTTCCAAGAGAAAGGGAGACAGGAGTGTAAAAAAGCGTTGTTTTTGGACGGCAATGAAGAAATGACTATGTTTTGCGATTTCTCCTGCTCAGAAAGACTTAGAAAGTTGATAATTGTGCGCAATGTAAGAAATGTCATAAGAAACAAGAATTATGTAAAAGAATTGATGTAAGTCATTGTTTCCAAGAGAAAGGGAGACCATAGTGTAAAAAAGCGTTGTTTTTGGACGGCAATGAAGAATTGACTGTTTTGCGATTTCTCTTGCTCAGAAAGACTTAGAAAGTTGATAATTGTGGGCAATGTTAGAAATGTCATGAGAAACAAGAATTATGTAAAAGAATTGATGTAAGTCATTGTTTCCAAGAGAAAGGGAGACCGGAGTGTAAAAAAGCGTTGTTTTTGGACGGCAATGAAGAAATGACTGTTTTGCGATTTCTCTTGCTCAGAAAGACTTAGAAAGTTGATAATTGTGGGCAATGCTAGAAATTTCATGAGAAACAAGAATTATGTAAAAGAATTGATGTAAGTCATTGTTTCCAAGAGAAAGGGAGACCGGAGTGTAAAAAAGCGTTGTTTTTGGACGGCAATGAAGAAATGACTGTTTTGCGATTTCTCTTGCTCAGAAAGACTTAGAAAGTTGATAATTGTGGGCAATGTTAGAAATGTCATGAGAAACAAGAATTATGTAAAAGAATTGATGTAAGTCATTGTTTCCAAGAGAAAGGGAGACAGGAGTGTAAAAAGCGTTGTTTTTGGACGGCAATGAAGAAATGACTATGTTTTGCGATTTCTCCTGCTCAGAAAGACTTAGAAAGTTGATAATTGTGGGCAATGTAAGAAATGTCATGAGAAACAAGAATTATGTAAAAGAATTGATGTAAGTCATTGTTTCCAAGAGAAAGGGAGACAGGAGTGTAAAAAAGCGTTGTTTTTGGACGGCAATGAAGAAATGACTATGTTTTGCGATTTCTCCTGCTCAGAAAGACTTAGAAAGTTGATAATTGTGGGCAATGTAAGAAATGTCATGAGAAACAAGAATTATGTAAAAGAATTGATGTAAGTCATTGTTTCCAAGAGAAAGGGAGACCGGAGTATAAAAAAGCGTTGTTTTTGGACGGCAATGAAGAAATGACTGTTTTGCGATTTCTCTTGCTCAGAAAGACTTAGAAAGTTGATAATTGTGGGCAATGTTAGAAATGTCATGAGAAACAAGAATTATGTAAAAGAATTGATGTAAGTCATTGTTTCCAAGAGAAAGGGAGACAGGAGTGTAAAAAAGCGTTGTTTTTGGACGGCAATGAAGAAATGACTATGTTTTGCGATTTCTCCTGCTCAGAAAGACTTAGAAAGTTGATAATTGTGGGCAATGTAAGAAATGTCATGAGAAACAAGAATTATGTAAAAGAATTGATGTAAGTCATTGTTTCCAAGAGAAAGGGAGACCGGAGTATAAAAAAGCGTTGTTTTTGGACGGCAATGAAGAAATGACTGTTTTGCGATTTCTCTTGCTCAGAAAGACTTAGAAAGTTGATAATTGTGGGCAATGTTAGAAATGTCATGAGAAACAAGAATTATGTAAAAGAATTGATGTAAGTCATTGTTTCCAAGAGAAAGGGAGACCGGAGTGTAAAAAAGCGTTTATTTTTGGAGGGCAATGAAGAAATGACTGTTTTGCGATTTCTCTTGCTCAGAAAGACTTAGAAAGTTGATAATTGTGGGCAATGTTAGAAATGTCATGAAAAACAAGAATTATGTAAAAGAATTGATGTAAGTCATTGTTTCCAAGAGAAAGGGAGACAGGAGTGTAAAAAAGCGTTGTTTTTGGACGCCAATGAAGAAATGACTGTTTTGCGATTTCTCTTGCTCAGAAAGACTTAGAACGTTGATAATTGTGGGCAATGTTAGAAATGTCATGAGAAACAAGAAATATGTAAAAGAATTGATGTAAGTCATTGTTTCCAAGAGAAAGGGAGACCGGAGTGTAAAAAAGCGTTGTTTTTGGACGGCAATGAAGAAATAACTGTTTTGCGATTTCTCTTGCTCAGAAAGACTTAGAAAGTTGATAATTGTGGGCAATGTTAGAAATGTCATGAGAAACAAGAATTATGTAAAAGAATTGATGTAAGTCATTGTTTCCAAGAGAAAGGGAGACAGGAGTGTAAAAAAGCGTTGTTTTTGGACGGCAATGAAGAAATGACTGTTTTGCGATTTCTCTTGCTCAGAAAGACTTAGAAAGTTGATAATTGTGGGCAATGTTAGAAATGTCATGAGAAACAAGAATTATGTAAAAGAATTGATGTAAGTCATTGTTTCCAAGAGAAAGGGAGACAGGAGTGTAAAAAAGCGTTGTTTTTGGACGGCAATGAAGAAATGACTATGTTTTGCGATTTCTCCTGCTCAGAAAGACTTAGAAAGTTGATAATTGTGGGCAATGTTAGAAATTTCATGAGAAACAAGAATTATATAAAAGAATTGATGTAAGTCATTGTTTCCAAGAGAAAGGGAGACCGGAGTGTAAAAAAGCGTTGTTTTTGGACGGCAATGAAGAAATGACTGTTTTGCGATTTCTCTTGCTCAGAAAGACTTAGAAAGTTGATAATTGTGGGCAATGTTAGAAATGTCATGAGAAACAAGAATTATGTAAAAGAATTGATGTAAGTCATTGTTTCCAAGAGAAAGGGAGACCGGAGTGTAAAAAAGCGTTGTTTTTGGACGGCAATGAAGAAATGACTGTTTTGCGATTTCTCTTGCTCAGAAAGACTTAGAAAGTTGATAATTGTGGGCAATGTTAGAAATGTCATGAGAAACAAGAATTATGTAAAAGAATTGATGTAAGTCATTGTTTCCAAGAGAAAGGGAGACAGGAGTGTAAAAAAGCGTTGTTTTTGGACGGCAATGAAGAAATGACTATGTTTTGCGATTTCTCCTGCTCAGAAAGACTTAGAAAGTTGATAATTGTGGGCAATGTAAGAAATGTCATGAGAAACAAGAATTATGTAAAAGAATTGATGTAAGTCATTGTTTCCAAGAGAAAGGGAGACCGGAGTGTAAAAAAGCGTTGTTTTTGGACGGCAATGAAGAAATAACTGTTTTGCGATTTCTCTTGCTCAGAAAGACTTAGAAAGTTGATAATTGTGGGCAATGTTAGAAATGTCATGAGAAACAAGAATTATGTAAAAGAATTGATGTAAGTCATTGTTTCCAAGAGAAAGGGAGACCGGAGTGTAAAAAAGCGTTGTTTTTGGACGGCAATGAAGAAATGACTGTTTTGCGATTTCTCTTGCTCAGAAAGACTTAGAAAGTTGATAATTGTGGGCAATGTTAGAAATGTCATGAGAAACAAGAATTATGTAAAAGAATTGATGTAAGTCATTGTTTCCAAGAGAAAGGGAGACAGGAGTGTAAAAAAGCGTTGTTTTTGGACGGCAATGAAGAAATGACTATGTTTTGCGATTTCTCCTGCTCAGAAAGACTTAGAAAGTTGATAATTGTGGGCAATGTAAGAAATGTCATGAGAAACAAGAATTATGTAAAAGAATTGATGTAAGTCATTGTTTCCAAGAGAAAGGGAGACCGGAGTGTAAAAAAGCGTTGTTTTTGGACGGCAATGAAGAAATGACTGTTTTGCGATTTCTCTTGCTCAGAAAGACTTAGAAAGTTGATAATTGTGGGCAATGTAAGAAATGTCATGAGAAACAAGAATTATGTAAAAGAATTGATGTAAGTCATTGTTTCCAAGAGAAAGGGAGACCGGAGTGTAAAAAAGCGTTGTTTTTGGACGGCAATGAAGAAATAACTGTTTTGCGATTTCTCTTGCTCAGAAAGACTTAGAAAGTTGATAATTGTGGGCAATGTTAGAAATGTCATGAGAAACAAGAATTATGTAAAAGAATTGATGTAAGTCATTGTTTCCAAGAGAAAGGGAGACCGGAGTGTAAAAAAGCGTTGTTTTTAGACGGCAATGAAGAAATGACTGTTTTGCGATTTCTCTTGCTCAGAAAGACTTAGAAAGTTGATAATTGTGGGCAATGTTAGAAATGTCATGAGAAACAAGAATTATGTAAAAGAATTGATGTAAGTCATTGTTTCCAAGAGAAAGGGAGACCGGAGTGTAAAAAAGCGTTGTTTTTGGACGGCAATGAAGAAATGACTGTTTTGCGATTTCTCTTGCTCAGAAAGACTTAGAAAGTTGATAATTGTGGCCAATGTTAGAAATGTCATGAGAAACAAGAATTATGTAAAAGAATTGATGTAAGTCATTGTTTCCAAGAGAAAGGGAGACAGGAGTGTAAAAAAGCGTTGTTTTTGGACGGCAATGAAGAAATGACTGTTTTGCGATTTCTCTTGCTCAGAAAGACTTAGAAAGTTAATAATTGTGGGCAATGTTAGAAATGTCATGAGAAACAAGAATTATGTAAAAGAATTGATGTAAGTCATTGTTTCCAAGAGAAAGGGAGACAGGAGTGTAAAAAAGCGTTGTTTTTGGACGGCAATGAAGAAATGACTATGTTTTGCGATTTCTCCTGCTCAGAAAGACTTAGAAAGTTGATAATTGTGGGCAATGTTAGAAATTTCATGAGAAACAAGAATTATGTAAAAGAATTGATGTAAGTCATTGTTTCCAAGAGAAAGGGAGACCGGAGTGTAAAAAAGCGTTGTTTTTTGTTAGAAATGTCATGAGAAACAAGAATTATGTAAAAGAATTGATGTAAGTCATTGTTTCCAAGAGAAAGGGAGACCGGAGTGTAAAAAAGCGTTGTTTTTGGACGGCAATGAAGAAATGACTGTTTTGCGATTTCTCTTGCTCAGAAAGACTTAGAAAGTTGATAATTGTGGGCAATGTTAGAAATGTCATGAGAAACAAGAATTATGTAAAAGAATTGATGTAAGTCATTGTTTCCAAGAGAAAGGGAGACCGGAGTGTAAAAAAGCGTTGTTTTTGGACGGCAATGAAGAAATGACTATGTTTTGCGATTTCTCCTGCTCAGAAAGACTTAGAAAGTTGATAATTGTGGGCAATGTAAGAAATGTCATGAGAAACAAGAATTATGTAAAAGAATTGATGTAAGTCATTGTTTCCAAGAGAAAGGGAGACCGGAGTGTAAAAAAGCGTTGTTTTTGGACGGCAATGAAGAAATAACTGTTTTGCGATTTCTCTTGCTCAGAAAGACTTAGAAAGTTGATAATTGTGGGCAATGTTAGAAATGTCATGAGAAACAAGAATTATGTAAAAGAATTGATGTAAGTCATTGTTTCCAAGAGAAAGGGAGACCGGAGTGTAAAAAAGCGTTGTTTTTGGACGGCAATGAAGAAATAACTGTTTTGCGATTTCTCTTGCTCAGAAAGACTTAGAAAGTTGATAATTGTGGGCAATGTTAGAAATGTCATGAGAAACAAGAATTATGTAAAAGAATTGATGTAAGTCATTGTTTCCAAGAGAAAGGGAGACCGGAGTGTAAAAAAGCGTTGTTTTTAGACGGCAATGAAGAAATGACTGTTTTGCGATTTCTCTTGCTCAGAAAGACTTAGAAAGTTGATAATTGTGGGCAATGTTAGAAATGTCATGAGAAACAAGAATTATGTAAAAGAATTGATGTAAGTCATTGTTTCCAAGAGAAAGGGAGACCGGAGTGTAAAAAAGCGTTGTTTTTGGACGGCAATGAAGAAATGACTGTTTTGCGATTTCTCTTGCTCAGAAAGACTTAGAAAGTTGATAATTGTGGCCAATGTTAGAAATGTCATGAGAAACAAGAATTATGTAAAAGAATTGATGTAAGTCATTGTTTCCAAGAGAAAGGGAGACAGGAGTGTAAAAAAGCGTTGTTTTTGGACGGCAATGAAGAAATGACTGTTTTGCGATTTCTCTTGCTCAGAAAGACTTAGAAAGTTAATAATTGTGGGCAATGTTAGAAATGTCATGAGAAACAAGAATTATGTAAAAGAATTGATGTAAGTCATTGTTTCCAAGAGAAAGGGAGACAGGAGTGTAAAAAAGCGTTGTTTTTGGACGGCAATGAAGAAATGACTATGTTTTGCGATTTCTCCTGCTCAGAAAGACTTAGAAAGTTGATAATTGTGGGCAATGTTAGAAATTTCATGAGAAACAAGAATTATGTAAAAGAATTGATGTAAGTCATTGTTTCCAAGAGAAAGGGAGACCGGAGTGAAAAAAAAGCGTTGTTTTTTGTTAGAAATGTCATGAGAAACAAGAATTATGTAAAAGAATTGATGTAAGTCATTGTTTCCAAGAGAAAGGGAGACCGGAGTGTAAAAAAGCGTTGTTTTTGGACGGCAATGAAGAAATGACTGTTTTGCGATTTCTCTTGCTCAGAAAGACTTAGAAAGTTGATAATTGTGGGCAATGTTAGAAATGTCATGAGAAACAAGAATTATGTAAAAGAATTGATGTAAGTCATTGTTTCCAAGAGAAAGGGAGACCGGAGTGTAAAAAAGCGTTGTTTTTGGACGGCAATGAAGAAATGACTATGTTTTGCGATTTCTCCTGCTCAGAAAGACTTAGAAAGTTGATAATTGTGGGCAATGTAAGAAATGTCATGAGAAACAAGAATTATGTAAAAGAATTGATGTAAGTCATTGTTTCCAAGAGAAAGGGAGACAGGAGTGTAAAAAAGCGTTGTTTTTGGACGGCAATGAAGAAATGACTGTTTTGCGATTTCTCTTGCTCAGAAAGACTTAGAAAGTTGATAATTGTGGGCAATGTTAGAAATGTCATGAGAAACAAGAATTATGTAAAAGAATTGATGTAAGTCATTGTTTCCAAGAGAAAGGGAGACCGGAGTGTAAAAAAGCGTTGTTTTTGGACGGCAATGAAGAAATGACTGTTTTGCGATTTCTCCTGCTCAGAAAGACTTAGAAAGTTGATAATTGTGGGCAATGTTAGAAATGTCATGAGAAACAAGAATTATGTAAAAGAATTGATGTAAGTCATTGTTTCCAAGAGAAAGGGAGACAGGAGTGTAAAAAAGCGTTGTTTTTGGACGGCAATGAAGAAATGACTATGTTTTGCGATTTCTCCTGCTCAGAAAGACTTAGAAAGTTGATAATTGTGGGCAATGTAAGAAATGTCATGAGAAACAAGAATTATGTAAAAGAATTGATGTAAGTCATTGCTTCCAAGAGAAAGGGAGACAGGAGTATAAAAAAGCGTTGTTTTTGGACGGCAATGAAGAAATGACTGTTTTGCGATTTCTCTTGCTCAGAAAGACTTAGAAAGTTGATAATTGTGGGCAATGTTAGAAATGTCATGAGAAACAAGAATTATGTAAAAGAATTGATGTAAGTCATTGTTTCCAAGAGAAAGGGAGACCGGAGTGTAAAAAAGCGTTGTTTTTGGACGGCAATGAAGAAATGACTGTTTTGCGATTTCTCTTGCTCAGAAAGACTTAGAAAGTTGATAATTGTGGGCAATGTTAGAAATGTCATGAGAAACAAGAATTATGTAAAAGAATTGATGTAAGTCATTGTTTCCAAGAGAAAGGGAGACCGGAGTGTAAAAAAGCGTTGTTTTTGGACGGCAATGAAGAAATGACTGTTTTGCGATTTCTCTTGCTCAGAAAGACTTAGAAAGTTGATAATTGTGGGCAATGTTAGAAATGTCATGAGAAACAAGAATTATGTAAAAGAATTGATGTAAGTCATTGTTTCCAAGAGAAAGGGAGACAGGAGTGTAAAAAAGCGTTGTTTTTGGACGGCAATGAAGAAATGACTATGTTTTGCGATTTCTCCTGCTCAGAAAGACTTAGAAAGTTGATAATTGTGGGCAATGTAAGAAATGTCATGAGAAACAAGAATTATGTAAAAGAATTGATGTAAGTCATTGTTTCCAAGAGAAAGGGAGACAGGAGTGTAAAAAAGCGTTGTTTTTGGACGGCCAATGAATAAATGACTGTTTTGCGATTTCTCTTGCTCAGAAAGACTTAGAAAGTTGATAATTGTGGGCAATGTTAGAAATGTCATGAGAAACAAGAATTATGTAAAAGAATTGATGTAAGTCATTGTTTCCAGGAGAAAGGGAGACCGGAGTGTAAAAAAGCGTTGTTTTTGGACGGCAATGAAGAAATGACTGTTTTGCGATTTCTCTTGCTCAGAAAGACTTAGAAAGTTGATAATTGTGGGCAATGTTAGAAATGTCATGAGAAACAAGAATTATGTAAAAGAATTGATGTAAGTCATTGTTTCCAAGAGAAAGGGAGACCGGAGTGTAAAAAAGCGTTGTTTTTGGACGGCAATGAAGAAATGACTGTTTTGCGATTTCTCTTGCTCAGAAAGACTTAGAAAGTTGATAATTGTGGGCAATGTTAGAAATGTCATGAGAAACAAGAATTATGTAAAAGAATTGATGTAAGTCATTGTTTCCAAGAGAAAGGGAGACCGGAGTGTAAAAAAGCGTTGTTTTTGGACGGCAATGAAGAAATGACTGTTTTGCGATTTCTCTTGCTCAGAAAGACTTAGAAAGTTGATAATTGTGGGCAATGTTAGAAATGTCATGAGAAACAAGAATTATGTAAAAGAATTGATGTAAGTCATTGTTTCCAAGAGAAAGGGAGACAGGAGTGTAAAAAAGCGTTGTTTTTGGACGGCAATGAAGAAATGACTATGTTTTGCAATTTCTCCTGCTCAGAAAGACTTAGAAAGTTGATAATTGTGGGCAATGTAAGAAATGTCATGAGAAACAAGAATTATGTAAAAGAATTGATGTAAGTCATTGTTTCCAAGAGAAAGGGAGACCAGAGTGTAAAAAAGCGTTGTTTTTGGACGGCAATGAAGAAATGACTGTTTTGCGATTTCTCTTGCTCAGAAAGACTTAGAAAGTTGATAATTGTGGGCAATGTTAGAAATGTCATGAGAAACAAGAATTATGTAAAAGAATTGATGTAAGTCATTGTTTCCAAGAGAAAGGGAGACAGGAGTGTAAAAAAGCGTTGTTTTTGGACGGCAATGAAGAAATGACTATGTTTTGCGATTTCTCCTGCTCAGAAAGACTTAGAAAGTTGATAATTGTGGGCAATGTAAGAAATGTCATGAGAAACAAGAATTATGTAAAAGAATTGATGTAAGTCATTGTTTCCAAGAGAAAGGGAGACAGGAGTGTAAAAAAGCGTTGTTTTTGGACGCCAATGAATAAATGACTGTTTTGCGATTTCTCTTGCTCAGAAAGACTTAGAAAGTTGATAATTGTGGGCAATGTTAGAAATGTCATGAGAAACAAGAATTATGTAAAAGAATTGATGTAAGTCATTGTTTCCAAGAGAAAGGGAGACCGGAGTGTAAAAAAGCGTTGTTTTTGGACGGCAATGAAGAAATGACTGTTTTGCGATTTCTCTTGCTCAGAAAGACTTAGAAAGTTGATAATTGTGGGCAATGTTAGAAATGTCATGAGAAACAAGAATTATGTAAAAGAATTGATGTAAGTCATTGTTTCCAAGAGAAAGGGAGACAGGAGTGTAAAAAAGCGTTGTTTTTGGACGGCAATGAAGAAATGACTATGTTTTGCGATTTCTCCTGCTCAGAAAGACTTAGAAAGTTGATAATTGTGGGCAATGTAAGAAATGTCATGAGAAACAAGAATTATGTAAAAGAATTGATGTAAGTCATTGTTTCCAAGAGAAAGGGAGACAGGAGTGTAAAAAAGCGTTGTTTTTGGACGGCAATGAAGAAATGACTGTTTTGCGATTTCTCTTGCTCAGAAAGACTTAGAAAGTTGATAATTGTGGGCAATGTTAGAAATGTCATGAGAAACAAGAATTATGTAAAAGAATTGATGTAAGTCATTGTTTCCAAGAGAAAGGGAGACAGGAGTGTAAAAAAGCGTTGTTTTTGGACGGCAATGAAGAAATGACTATGTTTTGCGATTTCTCCTGCTCAGAAAGACTTAGAAAGTTGATAATTGTGGGCAATGTAAGAAATGTCATGAGAAACAAGAATTATGTAAAAGAATTGATGTAAGTCATTGTTTCCAAGAGAAAGGGAGACCGGAGTGTAAAAAAGCGTTGTTTTTGGACGGCAATGAAGAAATGACTGTTTTGCGATTTCTCTTGCTCAGAAAGACTTAGAAAGTTGATAATTGTGGGCAATGTTAGAAATGTCATGAGAAACAAGAATTATGTAAAAGAATTGATGTAAGTCATTGTTTCCAAGAGAAAGGGAGACAGGAGTGTAAAAAAGCGTTGTTTTTGGACGGCAATGAAGAAATGACTATGTTTTGCGATTTCTCCTGCTCAGAAAGACTTAGAAAGTTGATAATTGTGGGCAATGTAAGAAATGTCATGAGAAACAAGAATTATGTAAAAGAATTGATGTAAGTCATTGTTTCCAAGAGAAAGGGAGACAGGAGTGTAAAAAAGCGTTGTTTTTGGACGCCAATGAATAAATGACTGTTTTGCGATTTCTCTTGCTCAGAAAGACTTAGAAAGTTGATAATTGTGGGCAATGTTAGAAATGTCATGAGAAACAAGAATTATGTAAAAGAATTGATGTAAGTCATTGTTTCCAAGAGAAAGGGAGACCGGAGTGTAAAAAAGCGTTGTTTTTGGACGCCAATGAAGAAATGACTGTTTTGCGATTTCTCTTGCTCAGAAAGACTTAGAAAGTTGATAATTGTGGGCAATGTTAGAAATGTCATGAGAAACAAGAATTATGTAAAAGAATTGATGTAAGTCATTGTTTCCAAGAGAAAGGGAGACCGGAGTGTAAAAAAGCGTTGTTTTTGGACGGCAATGAAGAAATGACTGTTTTGCGATTTCTCTTGCTCAGAAAGACTTAGAAAGTTGATAATTGTGGGCAATGTTAGAAATGTCATGAGAAACAAGAATTATGTAAAAGAATTGATGTAAGTCATTGTTTCCAAGAGAAAGGGAGACCGGAGTGTAAAAAAGCGTTGTTTTTGGACGGCAATGAAGAAATGACTGTTTTGCGATTTCTCTTGCTCAGAAAGACTTAGAAAGTTGATAATTGTGGGCAATGTTAGAAATGTCATGAGAAACAAGAATTATGTAAAAGAATTGATGTAAGTCATTGTTTCCAAGAGAAAGGGAGACAGGAGTGTAAAAAAGCGTTGTTTTTGGACGGCAATGAAGAAATGACTATGTTTTGCGATTTCTCCTGCTCAGAAAGACTTAGAAAGTTGATAATTGTGGGCAATGTAAGAAATGTCATGAGAATCAAGAATTATGTAAAAGAATTGATGTAAGTCATTGTTTCCAAGAGAAAGGGAGACAGGAGTGTAAAAAAGCATTGTTTTTGGACGGCAATGAAGAAATGACTGTTTTGCGATTTCTCTTGCTCAGAAAGACTTAGAAAGTTGATAATTGTGGGCAATGTTAGAAATGTCATGAGAAACAAGAATTATGTAAAAGAATTGATGTAAGTCATTGTTTCCAAGAGAAAGGGAGACAGGAGTGTAAAAAAGCGTTGTTTTTGGACGGCAATGAAGAAATGACTATGTTTTGCGATTTCTCCTGCTCAGAAAGACTTAGAAAGTTGATAATTGTGGGCAATGTAAGAAATGTCATGAGAAACAAGAATTATGTAAAAGAATTGATGTAAGTCATTGTTTCCAAGAGAAAGGGAGACCGGAGTATAAAAAAGCGTTGTTTTTGGACGGCAATGAAGAAATGACTGTTTTGCGATTTCTCTTGCTCAGAAAGACTTAGAAAGTTGATAATTGTGGGCAATGTTAGAAATGTCATGAGAAACAAGAATTATGTAAAAGAATTGATGTAAGTCATTGTTTCCAAGAGAAAGGGAGACCGGAGTGTAAAAAAGCGTTGTTTTTGGACGGCAATGAAGAAATGACTGTTTTGCGATTTCTCTTGCTCAGAAAGACTTAGAAAGTTGATAATTGTGGGCAATGTTAGAAATGTCATGAGAAACAAGAATTATGTAAAAGAATTGATGTAAGTCATTGTTTCCAAGAGAAAGGGAGACCGGAGTGTAAAAAAGCGTTTATTTTTGGAGGGCAATGAAGAAATGACTGTTTTGCGATTTCTCTTGCTCAGAAAGACTTAGAAAGTTGATAATTGTGGGCAATGTTAGAAATGTCATGAGAAACAAGAATTATGTAAAAGAATTGATGTTAGTCATTGTTTCCAAGAGAAAGGGAGACAGGAGTGTAAAAAAGCGTTGTTTTTGGACGGCAATGAAGAAATGACTGTTTTGCGATTTCTCTTGCTCAGAAAGACTTAGAAAGTTGATAATTGTGGGCAATGTTAGAAATGTCATGAGAAACAAGAATTATGTAAAAGAATTGATGTAAGTCATTGTTTCCAAGAGAAAGGGAGACAGGAGTGTAAAAAAGCGTTGTTTTTGGACGGCAATGAAGAAATGACTATGTTTTGCGATTTCTCCTGCTCAGAAAGACTTAGAAAGTTGATAATTGTGGGCAATGTAAGAAATGTCATGAGAAACAAGAATTATGTAAAAGAATTGATGTAAGTCATTGTTTCCAAGAGAAAGGGAGACCGGAGTGTAAAAAAGCGTTGTTTTTTGGACGGCAATGAAGAAATAACTGTTTTGCGATTTCTCTTGCTCAGAAAGACTTAGAAAGTTGATAATTGTGGGCAATGTTAGAAATGTCATGAGAAACAAGAATTATGTAAAAGAATTGATGTAAGTCATTGTTTCCAAGAGAAAGGGAGACAGGAGTGTAAAAAAGCGTTGTTTTTGGACGGCAATGAAGAAATGACTGTTTTGCGATTTCTCTTGCTCAGAAAGACTTAGAAAGTTGATAATTGTGGGCAATGTTAGAAATGTCATGAGAAACAAGAATTATGTAAAAGAATTGATGTAAGTCATTGTTTCCAAGAGAAAGGGAGACAGGAGTGTAAAAAAGCGTTGTTTTTGGACGGCAATGAAGAAATGACTATGTTTTGCGATTTCTCCTGCTCAGAAAGACTTAGAAAGTTGATAATTGTGGGCAATGTTAGAAATTTCATGAGAAACAAGAATTATGTAAAAGAATTGATGTAAGTCATTGTTTCCAAGAGAAAGGGAGACCGGAGTGTAAAAAAGCGTTGTTTTTGGACGGCAATGAAGAAATGACTGTTTTGCGATTTCTCTTGCTCAGAAAGACTTAGAAAGTTGATAATTGTGGGCAATGTTAGAAATGTCATGAGAAACAAGAATTATGTAAAAGAATTGATGTAAGTCATTGTTTCCAAGAGAAAGGGAGACCGGAGTGTAAAAAAGCGTTGTTTTTGGACGGCAATGAAGAAATGACTGTTTTGCGATTTCTCTTGCTCAGAAAGACTTAGAAAGTTGATAATTGTGGGCAATGTTAGAAATGTCATGAGAAACAAGAATTATGTAAAAGAATTGATGTAAGTCATTGTTTCCAAGAGAAAGGGAGACAGGAGTGTAAAAAAGCGTTGTTTTTGGACGGCAATGAAGAAATGACTATGTTTTGCGATTTCTCCTGCTCAGAAAGACTTAGAAAGTTGATAATTGTGGGCAATGTTAGAAATGTCATGAGAAACAAGAATTATGTAAAAGAATTGATGTAAGTCATTGTTTCCAAGAGAAAGGGAGACCGGAGTGTAAAAAAGCGTTGTTTTTGGACGGCAATGAAGAAATAACTGTTTTGCGATTTCTCTTGCTCAGAAAGACTTAGAAAGTTGATAATTGTGGGCAATGTTAGAAATGTCATGAGAAACAAGAATTATGTAAAAGAATTGATGTAAGTCATTGTTTCCAAGAGAAAGGGAGACCGGAGTGTAAAAAAGCGTTGTTTTTGGACGGCAATGAAGAAATGACTGTTTTGCGATTTCTCTTGCTCAGAAAGACTTAGAAAGTTGATAATTGTGGGCAATGTTAGAAATGTCATGAGAAACAAGAATTATGTAAAAGAATTGATGTAAGTCATTGTTTCCAAGAGAAAGGGAGACAGGAGTGTAAAAAAGCGTTGTTTTTGGACGGCAATGAAGAAATGACTATGTTTTGCGATTTCTCCTGCTCAGAAAGACTTAGAAAGTTGATAATTGTGGGCAATGTAAGAAATGTCATGAGAAACAAGAATTATGTAAAAGAATTGATGTAAGTCATTGTTTCCAAGAGAAAGGGAGACAGGAGTGTAAAAAAGCATTGTTTTTGGACGGCAATGAAGAAATGACTGTTTTGCGATTTCTCTTGCTCAGAAAGACTTAGAAAGTTGATAATTGTGGGCAATGTTAGAAATGTCATGAGAAACAAGAATTATGTAAAAGAATTGATGTAAGTCATTGTTTCCAAGAGAAAGGGAGACCGGAGTGTAAAAAAGCGTTGTTTTTGGACGGCAATGAAGAAATGACTATGTTTTGCGATTTCTCCTGCTCAGAAAGACTTAGAAAGTTGATAATTGTGGGCAATGTAAGAAATGTCATGAGAAACAAGAATTATGTAAAAGAATTGATGTAAGTCATTGTTTCCAAGAGAAAGGGAGACCGGAGTGTAAAAAAGCGTTGTTTTTGGACGGCAATGAAGAAATAACTGTTTTGCGATTTCTCTTGCTCAGAAAGACTTAGAAAAATGATAATTGTGGGCAATGTTAGAAATGTCATGAGAAACAAGAATTATGTAAAAGAATTGATGTAAGTCATTGTTTCCAAGAGAAAGGGAGACAGGAGTGTAAAAAAGCGTTGTTTTTGGACGGCAATGAAGAAATGACTGTTTTGCGATTTCTCTTGCTCAGAAAGACTTAGAAAGTTGATAATTGTGGGCAATGTTAGAAATGTCATGAGAAACAAGAATTATGTAAAAGAATTGATGTAAGTCATTGTTTCCAAGAGAAAGGGAGACAGGAGTGTAAAAAAGCGTTGTTTTTGGACGGCAATGAAGAAATGACTATGTTTTGCGATTTCTCCTGCTCAGAAAGACTTAGAAAGTTGATAATTGTGGGCAATGTTAGAAATTTCATGAGAAACAAGAATTATGTAAAAGAATTGATGTAAGTCATTGTTTCCAAGAGAAAGGGAGACCGGAGTGTAAAAAAGCGTTGTTTTTGGACGGCAATGAAGAAATGACTGTTTTGCGATTTCTCTTGCTCAGAAAGACTTAGAAAGTTGATAATTGTGGGCAATGTTAGAAATGTCATGAGAAACAAGAATTATGTAAAAGAATTGATGTAAGTCATTGTTTCCAAGAGAAAGGGAGACCGGAGTGTAAAAAAGCGTTGTTTTTGGACGGCAATGAAGAAATGACTGTTTTGCGATTTCTCTTGCTCAGAAAGACTTAGAAAGTTGATAATTGTGGGCAATGTTAGAAATGTCATGAGAAACAAGAATTATGTAAAAGAATTGATGTAAGTCATTGTTTCCAAGAGAAAGGGAGACAGGAGTGTAAAAAAGCGTTGTTTTTGGACGGCAATGAAGAAATGACTATGTTTTGCGATTTCTCCTGCTCAGAAAGACTTAGAAAGTTGATAATTGTGGGCAATGTAAGAAATGTCATGAGAAACAAGAATTATGTAAAAGAATTGATGTAAGTCATTGTTTCCAAGAGAAAGGGAGACCGGAGTGTAAAAAAGCGTTGTTTTTGGACGGCAATGAAGAAATAACTGTTTTGCGATTTCTCTTGCTCAGAAAGACTTAGAAAGTTGATAATTGTGGGCAATGTTAGAAATGTCATGAGAAACAAGAATTATGTAAAAGAATTGATGTAAGTCATTGTTTCCAAGAGAAAGGGAGACAGGAGTGTAAAAAAGCGTTGTTTTTGGACGGCAATGAAGAAATGACTGTTTTGCGATTTCTCTTGCTCAGAAAGACTTAGAAAGTTGATAATTGTGGGCAATGTTAGAAATGTCATGAGAAACAAGAATTA
The DNA here is from genome assembly GCF_038048845.1 of Mixophyes fleayi. NCBI lineage: Eukaryota > Metazoa > Chordata > Amphibia > Anura > Limnodynastidae > Mixophyes > Mixophyes fleayi. The sequence goes on along the minus strand of NW_027447385.1, from coordinate 6,573 downwards.
TGTAAAAGAATTGATGTAAGTCATTGTTTCCAAGAGAAAGGGAGACAGGAGTGTAAAAAAGCGTTGTTTTTGGACGGCAATGAAGAAATGACTATGTTTTGCGATTTCTCCTGCTCAGAAAGACTTAGAAAGTTGATAATTGTGGGCAATGTTAGAAATTTCATGAGAAACAAGAATTATGTAAAAGAATTGATGTAAGTCATTGTTTCCAAGAGAAAGGGAGACCGGAGTGTAAAAAAGCGTTGTTTTTGGACGGCAATGAAGAAATGACTGTTTTGCGATTTCTCTTGCTCAGAAAGACTTAGAAAGTTGATAATTGTGGGCAATGTTAGAAATGTCATGAGAAACAAGAATTATGTAAAAGAATTGATGTAAGTCATTGTTTCCAAGAGAAAGGGAGACCGGAGTGTAAAAAAGCGTTGTTTTTGGACGGCAATGAAGAAATGACTGTTTTGCGATTTCTCTTGCTCAGAAAGACTTAGAAAGTTGATAATTGTGGGCAATGTTAGAAATGTCATGAGAAACAAGAATTATGTAAAAGAATTGATGTAAGTCATTGTTTCCAAGAGAAAGGGAGACAGGAGTGTAAAAAAGCGTTGCTTTTGGACGGCAATGAAGAAATGACTATGTTTTGCGATTTCTCCTGCTCAGAAAGACTTAGAAAGTTGATAATTGTGGGCAATGTAAGAAATGTCATGAGAAACAAGAATTATGTAAAAGAATTGATGTAAGTCATTGTTTCCAAGAGAAAGGGAGACCGGAGTGTAAAAAAGCGTTGTTTTTGGACGGCAATGAAGAAATAACTGTTTTGCGATTTCTCTTGCTCAGAAAGACTTAGAAAGTTGATAATTGTGGGCAATGTTAGAAATGTCATGAGAAACAAGAATTATGTAAAAGAATTGATGTAAGTCATTGTTTCCAAGAGAAAGGGAGACCGGAGTGTAAAAAAGCGTTGTTTTTGGACGGCAATGAAGAAATGACTGTTTTGCGATTTCTCTTGCTCAGAAAGACTTAGAAAGTTGATAATTGTGGGCAATGTTAGAAATGTCATGAGAAACAAGAATTATGTAAAAGAATTGATGTAAGTCATTGTTTCCAAGAGAAAGGGAGACAGGAGTGTAAAAAAGCGTTGTTTTTGGACGGCAATGAAGAAATGACTATGTTTTGCGATTTCTCCTGCTCAGAAAGACTTAGAAAGTTGATAATTGTGGGCAATGTAAGAAATGTCATGAGAAACAAGAATTATGTAAAAGAATTGATGTAAGTCATTGTTTCCAAGAGAAAGGGAGACCGGAGTGTAAAAAAGCGTTGTTTTTGGACGGCAATGAAGAAATGACTGTTTTGCGATTTCTCTTGCTCAGAAAGACTTAGAAAGTTGATAATTGTGGGCAATGTAAGAAATGTCATGAGAAACAAGAATTATGTAAAAGAATTGATGTAAGTCATTGTTTCCAAGAGAAAGGGAGACCGGAGTGTAAAAAAGCGTTGTTTTTAGACGGCAATGAAGAAATGACTGTTTTGCGATTTCTCTTGCTCAGAAAGACTTAGAAAGTTGATAATTGTGGGCAATGTTAGAAATGTCATGAGAAACAAGAATTATGTAAAAGAATGGATGTAAGTCATTGTTTCCAAGAGAAAGGGAGACCGGAGTGTAAAAAAGCGTTGTTTTTGGACGGCAATGAAGAAATGACTATGTTTTGCGATTTCTCCTGCTCAGAAAGACTTAGAAAGTTGATAATTGTGGGCAATGTAAGAAATGTCATGAGAAACAAGAATTATGTAAAAGAATTGATGTAAGTCATTGTTTCCAAGAGAAAGGGAGACCGGAGTGTAAAAAAGCGTTGTTTTTGGACGGCAATGAAGAAATAACTGTTTTGCGATTTCTCTTGCTCAGAAAGACTTAGCAAGTTGATAATTGTGGGCAATGTTAGAAATGTCATGAGAAACAAGAATTATGTAAAAGAATTGATGTAAGTCATTGTTTCCAAGAGAAAGGGAGACAGGAGTGTAAAAAAGCGTTGTTTTTGGACGGCAATGAAGAAATGACTGTTTTGCGATTTCTCTTGCTCAGAAAGACTTAGAAAGTTGATAATTGTGGGCAATGTTAGAAATGTCATGAGAAACAAGAATTATGTAAAAGAATTGATGTAAGTCATTGTTTCCAAGAGAAAGGGAGACAGGAGTGTAAAAAAGCGTTGTTTTTGGACGGCAATGAAGAAATGACTATGTTTTGCGATTTCTCCTGCTCAGAAAGACTTAGAAAGTTGATAATTGTGGGCAATGTTAGAAATTTCATGAGAAACAAGAATTATGTAAAAGAATTGATGTAAGTCATTGTTTCCAAGAGAAAGGGAGACCGGAGTGTAAAAAAGCGTTGTTTTTGGACGGCAATGAAGAAATGACTGTTTTTGCGATTTCTCTTGCTCAGAAAGACTTAGAAAGTTGATAATTGTGGGCAATGTTAGAAATGTCATGAGAAACAAGAATTATGTAAAAGAATTGATGTAAGTCATTGTTTCCAAGAGAAAGGGAGACCGGAGTGTAAAAAAGCGTTGTTTTTGGACGGCAATGAAGAAATGACTGTTTTGCGATTTCTCTTGCTCAGAAAGACTTAGAAAGTTGATAATTGTGGGCAATGTTAGAAATGTCATGAGAAACAAGAATTATGTAAAAGAATTGATGTAAGTCATTGTTTCCAAGAGAAAGGGAGACAGGAGTGTAAAAAAGCGTTGTTTTTGGACGGCAATGAAGAAATTACTATGTTTTGCGATTTCTCCTGCTCAGAAAGACTTAGAAAGTTGATAATTGTGGGCAATGTAAGAAATGTCATGAGAAACAAGAATTATGTAAAAGAATTGATGTAAGTCATTGTTTCCAAGAGAAAGGGAGACCGGAGTGTAAAAAAGCGTTGTTTTTGGACGGCAATGAAGAAATAACTGTTTTGCGATTTCTCTTGCTCAGAAAGACTTAGAAAGTTGATAATTGTGGGCAATGTTAGAAATGTCATGAGAAACAAGAATTATGTAAAAGAATTGATGTAAGTCATTGTTTCCAAGAGAAAGGGAGACCGGAGTGTAAAAAAGCGTTGTTTTTGGACGGCAATGAAGAAATGACTGTTTTGCGATTTCTCTTGCTCAGAAAGACTTAGAAAGTTGATAATTGTGGGCAATGTTAGAAATGTCATGAGAAACAAGAATTATGTAAAAGAATTGATGTAAGTCATTGTTTCCAAGAGAAAGGGAGACAGGAGTGTAAAAAAGCGTTGTTTTTGGACGGCAATGAAGAAATGACTATGTTTTGCGATTTCTCCTGCTCAGAAAGACTTAGAAAGTTGATAATTGTGGGCAATGTAAGAAATGTCATGAGAAACAAGAATTATGTAAAAGAATTGATGTAAGTCATTGTTTCCAAGAGAAAGGGAGACCGGAGTGTAAAAAAGCGTTGTTTTTGGACGGCAATGAAGAAATGACTGTTTTGCGATTTCTCTTGCTCAGAAAGACTTAGAAAGTTGATAGTTGTGGGCAATGTAAGAAATGTCATGAGAAACAAGAATTATGTAAAAGAATTGATGTAAGTCATTGTTTCCAAGAGAAAGGGAGACCGGAGTGTAAAAAAGCGTTGTTTTTAGACGGCAATGAAGAAATGACTGTTTTGCGATTTCTCTTGCTCAGAAAGACTTAGAAAGTTGATAATTGTGGGCAATGTTAGAAATGTCATGAGAAACAAGAATTATGTAAAAGAATTGATGTAAGTCATTGTTTCCAAGAGAAAGGGAGACCGGAGTGTAAAAAAGCGTTGTTTTTGGACGGCAATGAAGAAATGACTCTTTTGCGATTTCTCTTGCTCAGAAAGACTTAGAAAGTTGATAATTGTGGCCAATGTTAGAAATGTCATGAGAAACAAGAATTATGTAAAAGAATTGATGTAAGTCATTGTTTCCAAGAGAAAGGGAGACAGGAGTGTAAAAAAGCGTTGTTTTTGGACGGCAATGAAGAAATGACTGTTTTGCGATTTCTCTTGCTCAGAAAGACTTAGAAAGTTGATAATTGTGGGCAATGTTAGAAATGTCATGAGAAACAAGAATTATGTAAAAGAATTGATGTAAGTCATTGTTTCCAAGAGAAAGGGAGACAGGAGTGTAAAAAAGCGTTGTTTTTGGACGGCAATGAAGAAATGACTATGTTTTGCGATTTCTCCTGCTCAGAAAGACTTAGAAAGTTGATAATTGTGGGCAATGTTAGAAATTTCATGAGAAACAAGAATTTTGTAAAAGAATTGATGTAAGTCATTGTTTCCAAGAGAAAGGGAGACCGGAGTGTAAAAAAGCGTTGTTTTTGGACGGCAATGAAGAAATGACTGTTTTGCGATTTCTCTTGCTCAGAAAGACTTAGAAAGTTGATAATTGTGGGCAATGTTAGAAATGTCATGAGAAACAAGAATTATGTAAAAGAATTGATGTAAGTCATTGTTTCCAAGAGAAAGGGAGACCGAAGTGTAAAAAAGCGTTGTTTTTGGACGGCAATGAAGAAATGACTGTTTTGCGATTTCTCTTGCTCAGAAAGACTTAGAAAGTTGATAATTGTGGGCAATGTTAGAAATGTCATGAGAAACAAGAATTATGTAAAAGAATTGATGTAAGTCATTGTTTCCAAGAGAAAGGGAGACAGGAGTGTAAAAAAGCGTTGTTTTTGGACGGCAATGAAGAAATTACTATGTTTTGCGATTTCTCCTGCTCAGAAAGACTTAGAAAGTTGATAATTGTGGGCAATGTAAGAAATGTCATGAGAAACAAGAATTATGTAAAAGAATTGATGTAAGTCATTGCTTCCAAGAGAAAGGGAGACAGGAGTGTAAAAAAGCGTTGTTTTTGGACGGCAATGAAGAAATGACTGTTTTGCGATTTCTCTTGCTCAGAAAGACTTAGAAAGTTGAGAATTGTGGGCAATGTTAGAAATGTCATGAGAAACAAGAATTATGTAAAAGAATTTATGTAAGTCATTGTTTCCAAGAGAAAGGGAGACCGGAGTGTAAAAAAGCGTTGTTTTTGGACGGCAATGAAGAAATGACTGTTTTGCGATTTCTCTTGCTCAGAAAGACTTAGAAAGTTGATAATTGTGGGCAATGTTAGAAATGTCATGAGAAACAAGAATTATGTAAAAGAATTGATGTAAGTCATTGTTTCCAAGAGAAAGGGAGACCGGAGTGTAAAAAAGCGTTGTTTTTGGACGGCAATGAAGAAATGACTGTTTTGCGATTTCTCTTGCTCAGAAAGACTTAGAAAGTTGATAATTGTGGGCAATGTTAGAAATGTCATGAGAAACAAGAATTATGTAAAAGAATTGATGTAAGTCATTGTTTCCAGGAGAAAGGGAGACCGGAGTGTAAAAAAGCGTTGTTTTTGGACGGCAATGAAGAAATGACTGTTTTGCGATTTCTCTTGCTCAGAAAGACTTAGAAAGTTGATAATTGTGGGCAATGTTAGAAATGTCATGAGAAACAAGAATTATGTAAAAGAATTGATGTAAGTCATTGTTTCCAAGAGAAAGGGAGACAGGAGTGTAAAAAAGCGTTGTTTTTGGACGGCAATGAAGAAATGACTATGTTTTGCGATTTCTCCTGCTCAGAAAGACTTAGAAAGTTGATAATTGTGGGCAATGTAAGAAATGTCATGAGAAACAAGAATTATGTAAAAGAATTGATGTAAGTCATTGTTTCCAAGAGAAAGGGAGACAGGAGTGTAAAAAAGCGTTGTTTTTGGACGCCAATGAATAAATGACTGTTTTGCGATTTCTCTTGCTCAGAAAGACTTAGAAAGTTGATAATTGTGGGCAATGTTAGAAATGTCATGAGAAACAAGAATTATGTAAAAGAATTGATGTAAGTCATTGTTTCCAGGAGAAAGGGAGACCGGAGTGTAAAAAAGCGTTGTTTTTGGACGGCAATGAAGAAATGACTGTTTTGCGATTTCTCTTGCTCAGAAAGACTTAGAAAGTTGATAATTGTGGGCAATGTTAGAAATGTCATGAGAAACAAGAATTATGTAAAAGAATTGATGTAAGTCATTGTTTCCAAGAGAAAGGGAGACAGGAGTGTAAAAAAGCGTTGTTTTTGGACGGCAATGAAGAAATGACTATGTTTTGCGATTTCTCCTGCTCAGAAAGACTTAGAAAGTTGATAATTGTGCGCAATGTAAGAAATGTCATAAGAAACAAGAATTATGTAAAATAATTGATGTAAGTCATTGTTTCCAAGAGAAAGGGAGACCGGAGTGTAAAAAAGCGTTGTTTTTGGACGGCAATGAAGAAATGACTGTTTTGCGATTTCTCTTGCTCAGAAAGACTTAGAAAGTTGATAATTGTGGGCAATGTTAGAAATTTCATGAGAAACAAGAATTTTGTAAAAGAATTGATGTAAGTCATTGTTTCCAAGAGAAAGGGAGACCGGAGTGTAAAAAAGCGTTGTTTTTGGACGGCAATGAAGAAATGACTGTTTTGCGATTTCTCTTGCTCAGAAAGACTTAGAAAGTTGATAATTGTGGGCAATGTTAGAAATGTCATGAGAAACAAGAATTAA
>NW_027447384.1:0-32297 GCF_038048845.1 Mixophyes fleayi | reverse complement strand
TTGAATCATGAATCATGAATTGAATCAAGAATCATGAATCATGAATCATGAATTGAATCATGAATCATGAATCATGTATTGAATCATGAATCATGAATTGAATCATGAATCATGAATCGAATCATGAATCATGAATTAAATCATGAATCATGAATCGAATCATGAATCATGAATCATGAATTGAATCATGAATCATGAATTTAATCATGAATCATGAATCGAATCATGAAACATGAATCGAATCATGAAACATGAATTGAATCATGAATCATGAATTGAATCATGAATCATGAATTGCATCATGAATCATGAATTGAATCATGAATCATGAATTGCATCATGAATCATGAATTGAATCATGAATCATTAATCATGAATTGAATCATGAATCATGAATCATGAATTGAATCATGAATCATGAAATGAATCATGAATTGAATCATGAATCATGAATCGAATCATGAATCATGAATTGAATCATGCATTGAATCATGAATCATGAATTGAATCATAATTTGAATCATGAATCATGAATCATGAATCGAATCATGAATCATGAATCATGAATCCTGAATTGAATCATGAATCATGAATCATGAATTGAATAATGAAATGAATCATGAATCATGAATCATGAATTGAATCATGAATCATGAATCGAATCATGAATCTCGAATCATGAATTGAATCATGAATCATGAATTGAATCAATAATTGAATCATAAATCATGAATCATGAATTGAATCATAAATCATAAATCAAATCATGAATCATGAATTGAATCATGAATCATGAATTGAATCATGAATCATGAATCGAATCATGAATCTCGAATCATGAATTGAATCATGAATCATGAATTGAATCATGAATTGAATCATAAATCATGAATCATGAATTGAATCATGAATCATGAATTGAATCATGAATCTCGAATCATGAATTGAATCATGAATCATGAATTGAAACATGAATTGAATCATGAATCTCGAATCATGAATTGAATCATGAATCATGAATCGAATCATGAATTGAATAATAAATCATGAATCATGAATTGAATCATAAATCATAAATCGAATCATGAATCATGAATTGAATCATGAAACATGAATCATGAATCGAATCATGAATCATGAATCATGAATCGAATTATGAATCATGAATTGAATCATGAATCATGAATTTAATCATGAATCATGAATCGAATCATGAAACATGAATTGAATCATGAATCATGAGTTGAATCATGAATCATGAATTGCATCATGAATCATGAATTGAATCTTGAATCATGAATCATGAATCGAATCATGAATCATGAATTGAATCATGAATTATGCATCATGAATCATGAATCGAATCATGAATCATGAATCGAATCATGAATCATGAATCATGAATCGAATCATGAATCATGAAATGAATCATGAATTGAATCATGAATCAAATCATGAATCATGAATCGAATCATGAATCATGAATTGAATCATGAATCATGAATTGAATCATGAATCATGAATCGAATCATGAATCATGAATCATGAATTGAATCATGAATCATGAATTAAATCATGAATCATGAATCGAATCATGAATCATGAATTGAATCATGAATCATGAATCATGAATCATGAATTGAATCATGAATCATGAATCATGAATTGAATCATGAATCATGAATTGAATCATGAATTAAATAATGAATCATAAATCATGAACTGAATCATGAATCATGAATCGAATCATGAATCATGAATTAAATAATGAATCATGAATCATGAATTAAATCATGAATCATGAATCGAATCATGAATCATGAATTGAATCATGAATCATGAATCGAATCATGAATCATGAATTAAATAATGAATCATGAATCATGAATTAAATCATGAATCATGAATCGAATTATGAATCATGAATTAAATAATGAATCATGAATTGAATCATGAATCATGAATTGAATCTTGAATCATGAATCATGAATCATGAATTGAATCATGAATTATGAATCATGAATCATGAATCGAATCATGAATCATGAATTGAATCATGAATCATTAAATGAATCATGAAATGAATCATGAATTGAATCATGAAATGAATCATGAATCATGAATCATGAATTGAATCATGAATCATGAATCGAATCATGAATCATGAATCGAATCATGAATCATGAATTGAATCATGAATCATGAATTGAATCATGAATCATGAATCATGAATCATGAATTGAATCATGAATCATGAATCATGAATTGAATCATGAATCATGAATTGAATCATGAATCATGAATCGAATCATGAATCATGAATCATGAATTGAATCATGAATCATGAATTTAATCATGAATCATGAATCGAATCATGAAACATGAATTGAATCATGAATCATGAATTGAATCATGAATCATGAATTGCATCATGAATCATGAATTGAATCATGAATCATTAATCATGAATTAAATCATGAATCATGAAATGAATCATGAATTGAATCATGAATCATGAATCATGAATTGAATCATGAATCATGAAATGAATTATGAATTGAATCATGAATCGAATCATGAATCATGAATTGAATCATGAATTGAATCAGGAATCATGAATTGAATCATAATTTGAATCATGAATCATGAATCATGAATCATGAATCGAATCATGAATCATGAATTATGAATCCTGAATTGAATCATGAATCATGAATTGAATAATGAAATTAATCATGAATCATGAATTGAATCATGAATCATGAATCGAATCATGAATCTCGAATCATGAATTGAATCATGAATCATGAATTGAATCAATAATTGAATCATAAATCATGAATCATGAATTGAATCATAAATCATAAATCAAATCATGAATCATGAATTGAATCATGAATCATGAATCATGAATCATGAATCATGAATTGAATCATGAATCATGAATCGAATCATGAATCTCGAATCATGAATTGAATCATGAATCATGAATTAAATCATGAATTGAATCATAAATCATGAATCGAATCATGAATCTCGAATCATGAATTGAATCATGAATCATGAATTGAAACATGAATTGAATCATAAATCATAAATCATGAATTGAATCATAAATCATAAATCGAATCATGAATCATGAATTGAATCATGAAACATGAATCATGAATCGAATCATGAATCATGAATCATGAATCGAATTATGAATCATGAATTGAATCATGAATCATGAATTTAATCATGAATCATGAATTGAATCATGAATCATGAATTGAATCATGAATCATGAATCATGAATTGAATCATGAATCATGAATCATGAATCGAATCATGAATCATGAATTGAATCATGAATTATGAATCATGAATCATGAATCGAATCATGAAATATGAATCGAATCATGAATCATGAATCATGAATCGAATCATGAATCATGAAATGAATCATGAATTGAATCATGAATCGAATCATGAATCATGAATCGAATCATGAATCATGAATTGAATCATGAATCATGAATTGAATCATGAATCATGAATCATGAATTGAATCATGAATCATGAATCATGAATTGAATCATGAATCATGAATCGAATCATGAATCATGAATTAAATCATGAATCATGAATCATAAATTGAATCATGAATCATGAATCGAATCATGAATCATCAATTGAATCATGAATCATGAATTGAATCATAAATTGAATCATAAATCATAAATCATGAATTGAATCATGAATCATGAATCGAATCATGAATCATGAATTAAATAATGAATCATGAATCATGAATTAAATCATGAATCATGAATCGAATCATGAATCATGAATTAAATAATGAATCATGAATCATGATTTGAATCATAAATCATGAATTGAATCATGAATCATGAATCATGAATCGAATCATAAATCATAAATCATGAATTATGAATCATGAATCGAATCATGAATCATGAATTGAATCATGAATCATGAAATGAATCTTGAATCATGAATCATGAATCATGAATTGAATCATGAATTATGAATCATGAATCATGAATCGAATCATGAATCATGAATCGAATCATGAATCATGAAATGAATCATGAAATGAATCATGAATTGAATCATGAATTGAATCATAAATCATGAATCATGAATTGAATCATAAATCATGAATTGAATCATGAATCATGAATCGAATCATGAATCATGAATCATGAATTAAATAATGAATCATGAATCATGAATTAAATCATGAATCATGAATCGAATCATGAATCATGAATTGAATCATGAATCATGAATCATGAATCATGAATTGAATCATGAATCATGAATCATGAATCATGAATCATGAATCATGAATTAAATCATGAATCATGAATCGAATCATGAATCTCGAATCATGAATTGAATCATGAATCATGAATTGAATCATGAATTGAATCATGAATCATGAATCGAATCATGAATCTCGAATCATGAATTGAATCATGAATCATGAATTGAATTAATAACTGAATCATAAATCATGAATCATGAATTGAATCATAAATCATAAATCAAATCATGAATCATGAATTGAATCATGAATCATGAATCGAATCATGAATCTCGAATCATGAATTGAATCATGAATCATGAATTGAATCATGAATTGAATCATAAATCATGAATCATGAATTGAATCATGAATCATGAATTGAATCATGAATCTCGAATCATGAATTGAATCATGAATCATGAATTGAAACATGAGATGAATAATAAATCATGAATCATGAATTGAATCATAAATCATAAATCGAATCATGAATCATGAATTGAATCATGAAACATGAATCATGAATCGAATCATGAATCATGAATCGAATTATGAATCATGAATTGAATCATGAATCATGAATTTAATCATGAATCATGAATCGAATCATGAAACATGAATTGAATCATGAATCATGAGTTGAATCATGAATCATGAATTGCATCATGAATCATGAATTAAATCATGAATCATGAAATGAATCATGAATTGAATCATGAATCATGAATCATGAATTGAATCATGAATCATGAATTGAATCATGAATCTCGAATCATGAATTGAATCATGAATCATGAATTGAAACATGAATTGAATAATAAATCATGAATCATGAATTGAATCATAAATCATAAATCGAATCATGAATCATGAATTGAATCATGAAACATGAATCATGAATCGAATCATGAATCATGAATCATGAATCGAATTATGAATCATGAATTGAATCATGAATCATGAATTTAATCATGAATCATGAATTGAATCATGAATCATGAATTGAATCATGAATCATGAATCATGAATTGAATCATGAATCATGAATTGAATCATGAATTATGAATCATGAATCATGAATCGAATCATGATTCATGAATCGAATCATGAATCATGAATCATGAATCGAATCATGAATCATGAAATGAATCATGAATTGAATCATGAATCGAATCATGAATCATGAATCGAATCATGAATCATGAATTGAATCATGAATCATGAATTGAATCATGAATCATGAATTGAATCATGAATCATGAATCATGAATTGAATCATGAATCATGAATCGAATCATGAATCATGAATTAAATCATGAATCATGAATCATAAATTGAATCATGAATCATGAATCGAATCATGAATCATCAATTGAATCATGAATCATGAATTGAATCATAAATTGAATCATAAATCATAAATCACGAATTGAATCATGATTCATGAATCGAATCATGAATCATGAATTAAATAATGAATCATGAATCATGAATTAAATCATGAATCATGAATCAAATCATGAATCATGAATTAAATAATGAATCATGAATCATGATTTGAATCATAAATCATGAATTGAATCATGAATCATGAATCATGAATCGAATCATAAATCATAAATCATGAATTATGAATCATGAATCGAATCATGAATCATGAATTGAATCATGAATCATGAATTGAATCTTGAATCATGAATCATGAATCATGAATTGAATCATGAATTATGAATCATGAATCATGAATCGAATCATGAATCATGAATCGAATCATGAATCGAATCATGAATCATGAAATGAATCATGAATTGAATCATGAATTGAATCATAAATCATGAATCATGAATTGAATCATGAATCATGAATCGAATCATGAATCATGAATCGAATCATGAATCATGAATTGAATCATGAATCATGAATTGAATCATGAATCATGAATTGAATCATGAATCATGAATCATGAATCATGAATTGAATCATGAATCATGAATCATGAATTGAATCATGAATCATGAATTGAATCATGAATCATGAATCGAATCATGAATCATGAATTAAATCATGAATCATGAATTGAATCATGAATCATGAATCGAATCATGAATCATGAATCATGAATTGAATCATGAATCATGAATTTAATCATGAATCATGAATCGAATCATGAAACATGAATTGAATCATGAATCATGAATTGAATCATGAATCATGAATTGCATCATGAATCATGAATTGAATCATGAATCATTAATCATGAATTAAATCATGAATCATGAAATGAATCATGAATTGAATCATGAATCATGAATTGAATCATGAATCATGAAATGAATCATGAATTGAATCATGAATCATGAATCAAATCATGAATCATGAATTGAATCATGAATTGAATCATGAATCATGAATTGAATCATAATTTGAATCATGAATCATGAATCATGAATCATGAATCATGAATCGAATAATGAATCATGAATCATGAATCATGAATTGAATAATGAAATGAATCATGAATCATGAATCATGAATTGAATCATGAATCATGAATCGAATCATGAATCTCGAATCATGAATTGAATCATGAATCATGAATTGAATTAATAATTGAATCATAAATCATGAATCATGAATTGAATCATAAATCATAAATCAAATCATGAATCATGAATTGAATCATGAATCATGAATCATGAATTGAGTCATGAATCATGAATCGAATCATGAATCTCGAATCATGAATTGAATCATGAATCATGAATTGAATCATGAATTGAATCATAAATCATGAATCATGAATTGAATCATGAATCATGAATTGAATCATGAATCTCGAATCATGAATTGAATCATGAATCATGAATTGAATCATGAATCATGAATCGAATCATGAATCATGAATTAAATAATGAATCATAAATCATGAATTGAATCATGAATCATGAATCGAATCATGAATCATGAATTAAATAATGAATCATGAATCATGAATTAAATCATGAATCATGAATCAAATCATGAATCATGAATTAAATAATGAATCATGAATCATGATTTGAATCATAAATCATGAATTGAATCATGAATCATGAATCATGAATCGAATCATAAATCATAAATCATGAATTATGAATCATGAATCGAATCATGAATCATGAATTGAATCATGAATCATGAATTGAATCTTGAATCATGAATCATGAATCATGAATTGAATCATGAATTATGAATCATGAATCATGAATAGAATCATGAATCATGAATTGAATCATGAATCATGAAATGAATCATGAAATGAATCATGAATTGAATCATGAATTGAATCATAAATCATGAATCATGAATTGAATAATGAATCATTAATCATGAATCATGAATCGAATCATGAATCATGAATTGAATCATGAATCATGAATTGAATCATGAATCATTAATCATGAATCATGAATTGAATCATGAATCATGAATTGAATCATGAATCATGAATCGAATCATGAATCATGAATTAAATCATGAATCATGAATCGAATCATGAATCATGAATCATGAATTGAATCATGAATCATGAATTTAATCATGAATCATGAATCGAATCATGAAACATGAATTGAATCATGAATCATGAATTGAATCATGAATCATGAATTGCATCATGAATCATGAATTGAATCATGAATCATTAATCATGAATTAAATCATGAATCATGAAATGAATCATGAATTGAATCATGAATCATGAATCATGAATTGAATCATGAATAATGAAATTAATCATGAATTGAATCATGAATCATGAATCGAATCATGAATCATGAATTGAATCATGAATCATGAATCGAATCATGAATCTCGAATCATGAATTGAGTCATGAATCATGAATTGAATCATGAATTGAATCATAAATCATGAATCATGAATTGAATCATGAATCATGAATTGAATCATGAATCTCGAATCATGAATTGAATCATGAATCATGAATTGAAACATGAATTGAATAATAAATCATGAATCATGAATTGAATCATAAATCATAAATCGAATCATGAATCATGAATTGAATCATGAATCATGAATCATGAATCGAATTATGAATCATGAATTGAATCATGAATCATGAATTTAATCATGAATCATGAATCGAATCATGAAACATGAATTGAATCATGAATCATGAGTTGAATCATGAATCATGAATTGCTTCATGAATCATGAATTGAATCTTGAATCATGAATCATGAATCATGAATCATGAATTGAATCATGAATTATGAATCATGAATCATGAATCGAATCATGAATCATGAATTGAATCATGAATCATGAATCATGAATCGAATCATGAATCATGAAATGAATCATGAATTGAATCATGAATCGAATCATGATTCATGAATCGAATCATGAATCATGAATACAATCATGAATCATGAATTGAATCATGAATCATGAATCATGAATTGAATCATGAATCATGAATCATGAATTGAATCATGAATCATGAATTGAATCATGAATTATGAATCATGAATCATGAATCGAATCATGAATCATGAATCGAATCATGAATCATGAATCATGATTCGAATCATGAATCATGAAATGAATCATGAATTGAATCATGAATCGAATCATGAATCATGAATCGAATCATGAATCATGAATTGAATCATGAATCATGAATTGAATCATGAATCATGAATCATGAATTGAATCATGAATCATGAATCATGAATTGAATCATGAATCATGAATCGAATCATGAATCATGAATTAAATCATGAATCATGAATCATAAATTGAATCATGAATCATGAATCGAATCATGAATCATCAATTGAATCATGAATCATGAATTGAATCATAAATTGAATCATAAATCATAAATCATGAATTGAATCATGAATCATGAATCGAATCATGAATCATGAATTAAATAATGAATCATGAATCATGAATTAAATCATGAATCATGAATCGAATCATGAATCATGAATTGAATCATGAATCATGAATCATGAATCATGAATTGAATCATGAATCATGAATTGAATCATGAATCATGAATCATGAATCATGAATTGAATCATGAATCATGAATCATGAATCATGAATTGAATCATGAATCATGAATTGAATCATGAATTAAATAATGAATCATAAATCATGAATTGAATCATGAATCATGAATCGAATCATGAATCATGAATCAAATAATGAATCATGAATCATGAATTAAATCATGAATCATGAATCGAATCATGAATCATGAATTAAATAATGAATCATGAATCATGATTTGAATCATAAATCATGAATTGAATCATGAATCATGAATCGAATCATAAATCATAAATCATGAATTATGAATCATGAATCGAATCATGAATCATGAATTGAATCATGAATCATGAATTGAATCTTGAATCATGAATCATGAATTGAATCATGAATTATGAATCATGAATCATGAATCGAATCATAAATCATGAATCGAATCATGAATCATGAAATGAATCATGAAATGAATCATGAATTGAATCATGAATTGAATCATAAATCATGAATCATGAATTGAATCATGAATCATGAATCGAATCATGAATCATGAATTGAATCATGAATCATGAATTGAATCATGAATCATGAATTGAATCATTAATCATGAATCATGAATCATGAATTGAATCATGAATCATGAATCATGAATTGAATCATGAATCATGAATTGAATCATGAATCATGAATCATGAATTGAATCATGAATCATGAATTGAATCATGAATCATGAATTTAATCATGAATAATGAATCGAATCATGAAACATGAATTGAATCATGAATCATGAATTGAATCATGAATCATGAATTGCATCATGAATCATGAATTGAATCATGAATCATTAATCATGAATTAAATCATGAATCATGAAATGAATCATGAATTGAATCATGAATCATGATTCATGAATCATGAATTGAATCATGAATCATGAAATGAATCATGAATTGAATCATGAATCATGAATCGAATCATGAATCATGAATTGAATCATGAATTGAATCATGAATCATGAATTGAATCATAATTTGAATCATGAATCATGAATCATGAATCATGAATCATGAATCGAATCATGAATCATGAATCCTGAATTGAATCATGAATCATGAATCATTAATTGAGTAATGAAATGAATCATGAATCATGAATTGAATCATGAATCATGAATCGAATCAATAATTGAATCATAAATCATGAATCATGAATTAAATCATAAATCATAAATCAAATCATGAATCATGAATTGAATCATGAATCATGAATCATGAATTGAATCATGAATCATGAATCGAATCATGAATCTCGAATCATGAATTGAATCATGAATCATGAATTGAATCATGAATTGAATCATAAATCATGAATCATGAATTGAATCATGAATCATGAATTGAATCATGAATCTCGAATCATGAATTGAATCATGAATCATGAATTGAAACATGAATTGAATAATAAATCATGAATCATGAATTGAATCATAAATCGAATCATGAATCATGAATTGAATCATGAAACATGAATCATGAATCGAATCATGAATCATGAATCATGAATCGAATTATGAATCATGAATTGAATCATGAATCATGAATTTAATCATGAATCATTAATCGAATCATGAAACATGAATTGAATCATGAATCATGAGTTGAATCATGAATCATGAATTGCATCATGAATCATGAATTGAATCTTGAATCATGAATCATGAATTGAATCATGAATAATGAATCATGAATCATGAATCGAATCATGAATCATGAATCGAATCATGAATCGTGAATCATGAATCGAATCATGAATCATGAATTGAATCATGAATCATGAATCATGAATTGAATCATGAATCATGAAATGAATCATGAATCATGAATTGAATCATGAATTATGAATCATGAATCGAATCATGAATCATGAATCGAATCATGAATCATGAAATGAATCATGAATTGAATCATGAATCGAATCATGAATCGAATCATGAATCATGAATTGAATCATGAATCATGAATTGAATCATGAATCATGAATCATGAATTGAATCATGAATCATGAATCATGAATTGAATCATGAATCATGAATCGAATCATGAATCATGAATTAAATCATGAATCATGAATCATAAATTGAATCATGAATCATGAATCGAATCATGAATCATCAATTGAATCATGAATCATGAATTGAATCATAAATTGAATCATAAATCATAAATCATGAATTGAATCATGAATCATGAATCGAATCATGAATCATGAATTAAATAATGAATCATGAATCATGAATTAAATCATGAATCATGAATCGAATCATGAATCATGAATTAAATAATGAATCATGAATCATGATTTGAATCATAAATCATGAATTGAATCATGAATCATGAATCGAATCATAAATCATAAATCATGAATTATGAATCATGAATCGAATCATGAATCATGAATTGAATCATGAATCATGAATTGAATCTTGAATCATGAATCATGAATCATGAATTGAATCATGAATTATGAATCATGAATCATGAATCGAATCATGAATCATGAATCGAATCATGAATCATGAAATGAATCATGAAATGAATCATGAATTGAATCATGAATTGAATCATAAATCATGAATCATGAATTGAATCATGAATCATGAATCAAATCATGAATCATGAATCGAATCATGAATCATGAATTGAATCATGAATCATGAATTGAATCATGAATCATGAATCATGAATCATGAATTGAATCATGAATCATGAATTGAATCATGAATCATGAATTGAATCATAAATCATGAATCGAATCATGAATCATGAATTGAATCATGAATCATGAATTGAATCATGAATCATGAATCGAATCATGAATCATGAATCATGAATTGAATCATGAATCATGAATTTAATCATGAATCATGAATCGAATCATGAAACATGAATTGAATCATGAATCATGAATTGAATCATGAATCATGAATTGCATCATGAATCATGAATTGAATCATGAATCATTAATCATGAATTAAATCATGAATCATGAATTGAATCATGAATTGAATCATGAATCATGAATCATGAATTGAATCATGAATCATGAAATGAATCATGAATTGAATCATGAATCATGAATCGAATCATGAATCATAAATTGAATCATGAATTGAATCATGAATCATGAATTGAATCATAATTTGAATCATGAATCATGAATCATGAATCATGAATCATGAATCATGAATCCTGAATTGAATCATGAATCATGAATCATGAATTGAATAATGAAATGAATCATGAATCATGAATCATGAATTGAATCATGAATCATGAATCGAATCATGAATCTCGAATCATGAATTGAATCATGAATCATGAATTGAATTAATAATTGAATCATAAATCATGAATCATGAATTGAATCATAAATCATAAATCAAATCATGAATCATGAATTGAATCATGAATCATGAATCATGAATTGAATCATGAATCATGAATCGATCCATGAATCTCGAATCATGAATTGAATCATGAATCATGAATTGAATCATAAATCATAAATCATGAATTGAATCATGAATCATGAATTGAATCATGAATCTCGAATCATGAATTGAATCATGAATCATGAATTGAAACATGAATTGAATAATAAATCATGAATCATGAATTGAATCATAAATCATAAATCGAATCATGAATCATGAATTGAATCATGAAACATGAATCATGAATCGAATCATGAATCATGAATCATGAATCGAATTATGAATCATGAATTGAATCATGAATCATGAATTTAATCATGAATCATGAATCGAATCATGAAACATGAATTGAATCATGAATCATGAGTTGAATCATGAATCATGAATTGCATCATGAATCATGAATTGAATCATGAATCATTAATCATGAATTAAATCATGAATAATGAATCATGAATCATGAATCGAATCATGAATCATGAATCGAATCATGAATCGTGAATCATGAATCGAATCATGAATCATGAAATGAATCATGAATTGAATCATGAATCGAATCATGAATCATGAATCGAATCATGAATTAATGAATTGAATCATGAATCATGAATTGAATCATGAATCATGAATCATGAATTGAATCATGAATTATGAATCATGAATCATGAATCGAATCATGAATCATGAATCGAATCATGAATCATGAATCATGAATCGAATCATGAATCATGAAATGAATCATGAATTGAATCATGAATCGAATCATGAATCGAATCATGAATCATGAATTGAATCATGAATCATGAATTGAATCATGAATCATGAATCATGAATTGAATCATGAATCATGAATCATGAATTGAATCATGAATCGTGAATCGAATCATGAATCATGAATTAAATCATGAATCATGAATCATAAATTGAATCATGAATCATGAATCGAATCATGAATCATCAATTGAATCATGAATCATGAATTGAATCATAAATTGAATCATAAATCATAAATCATGAAATAAATAATGAATCATGAATCATGAATTAAATCATGAATCATGAATCGAATCATGAATCATGAATTAAATAATGAATCATGAATTGAATCATGAATCATGAATTGCATCATGAATCATGAATTGAATCATGAATCATTAATCATGAATTAAATCATGAATCATGAATTGAATCATGAATTGAATCATGAATCATGAATCATGAATTGAATCATGAATCATGAAATGAATCATGAATTGAATCATGAATCATGAATCGAATCATGAATCATAAATTGAATCATGAATTGAATCATGAATCATGAATTGAATCATAATTTGAATCATGAATCATGAATCATGAATCATGAATCGAATCATGAATCATGAATCATGAATCCTGAATTGAATCATGAATCATGAATCATGAATTGAATCATGAATCATGAAATGAATCATGAATTGAATCATGAATCATGAATCGAATCATGAATCTCGAATCATGAATTGAATCATGAATCATGAATTGAATTAATAATTGAATCATAAATCATGAATCATGAATTGAATCATAAATCATAAATCAAATCATGAATCATGAATTGAATCATGAATCATGAATCATGAATTGAATCATGAATCATGAATCGAATCATGAATTGAATCATGAATCTCGAATCATGAATTGAATCATAAATCATGAATCATGAATTGAATCATGAATCATGAATTGAATCATGAATCTCGAATCATGAATTGAATCATGAATCATGAATTGAAACATGAATTGAATAATAAATCATGAATCATGAATTGAATCATAAATCATAAATCGAATCATGAATCATGAATTGAATCATGAAACATGAATCATGAATCGAATCATGAATCATGAATCATGAATCGAATTATGAATCATGAATTGAATCATGAATCATGAATTTAATCATGAATCATGAATCGAATCATGAAACATGAATTGAATCATGAATCATGAGTTGAATCATGAATCATGAATTGCATCATGAATCATGAATTGAATCATGAATCATTAATCATGAATTAAATCATGAATCATGAATCATGAATCATGAATCGAATCATGAATCATGAATCGAATCATGAATCGTGAATCATGAATCGAATCATGAATCATGAAATGAATCATGAATTGAATCATGAATCGAATCATGAATCATGAATCGAATCATGAATCATGAATTGAATCATGAATCATGAATTGAATCATGAATCATGAATCATGAATTGAATCATGAATCATGAATCATGAAATGAATCATGAATCATGAATTGAATCATGAATTATGAATCATGAATCATGAATCGAATCATGAATCATGAATCGAATCATGAATCATGAATCATGAATCGAATCATGAATCATGAAATGAATCATGAATTGAATCATGAATCGAATCATGAATCGAATCATGAATTGAATTATGAATCATGAATTGAATCATGAATCATGAATCATGAATTGAATCATGAATCATGAATCATGAATTGAATCATGAATCGTGAATCGAATCATGAATCATGAATTAAATCATGAATCATGAATCATAAATTGAATCATGAATCATGAATCGAATCATGAATCATCAATTGAATCATGAATCATGAATTGAATCATAAATTGAATCATAAATCATAAATCATGAATTGAATCATGAATCATGAATCGAATCATGAATCATGAAATAAATAATGAATCATGAATCATGAATTAAATCATGAATCATGAATCGAATCATGAATCATGAATTAAATAATGAATCATGAATCATGATTTGAATCATAAATCATGAATTGAATCATGAATCATGAATCATGAATCGAATCATAAATCATAAATCATGAATTATGAATCATGAATCGAATCATGAATCATGAATTGAATCATGAATCATGAATTGAATCTTGAATCATGAATCATGAATCATGAATTGAATCATGAATTATGAATCATGAATCATGAATCGAATCATGAATCATGAATCGAATCATGAATCATGAAATGAATCATGAAATGAATCATGAATTGAATCATGAATTGAATCATAAATCATGAATCATGAATTGAATCATGAATCATGAATCAAATCATGAATCATGAATCGAATCATGAATTGAATCATGAATCATGAATTGAATCATGAATCATGAATTGAATCATGAATCATGAATCATGAATCATGAATTGAATCATGAATCATGAATCATGAATTGAATCATGAATCATGAATTGAATCATGAATCATGAATCGAATCATGAATCATGAATTAAATCATGAATCATGAATTGAATCATGAATCATGAATCGAATCATGAATCATGAATCATGAATTGAATCATGAATCATGAATTTAATCATGAATCATGAATCGAATCATGAAACATGAATTGAATCATGAATCATGAATTGAATCATGAATCATGAATTGCATCATGAATCATGAATTGAATCATGAATCATGAATCATGAATTGAATCATGAATCATGAAATGAATCATGAATTGAATCATGAATCATGAATCGAATCATGAATCATGAATTGAATCATGAATTGAATCATGAATCAT
Source organism: Mixophyes fleayi (assembly GCF_038048845.1). NCBI lineage: Eukaryota > Metazoa > Chordata > Amphibia > Anura > Limnodynastidae > Mixophyes > Mixophyes fleayi. The sequence goes on along the minus strand of NW_027447384.1, from coordinate 15,824 downwards.
GAGTTGAATCATAATTTGAATCATGAATCATGAATCATGAATCATGAATCGAATCATGAATCATGAATCATGAATCCTGAATTGAATCATGAATCATGAATCATGAATTGAATAATGAAATGAATCATGAATCATGAATCATGAATCATGAATTGAATCATGAATCGAATCATGAATCTCGAATCATGAATTGAATCATGAATCATGAATTGAATTAATAATTGAATCATAAATCATGAATCATGAATTGAATCATAAATCATAAATCAAATCATGAATCATGAATTGAATCATGAATCATGAATCATGAATTGAATCATGAATCATGAATCGAATCATGAATCTCGAATCATGAATTGAATCATGAATCATGAATTGAATCATGAATTGAATCATAAATCATGAATCATGAATTGAATCATGAATCATGAATTGAATCATGAATCTCGAATCATGAATTGAATCATGAATCATGAATCATGAATTGAATCATGAATCATGAATCGAATCATGAATCTCGAATCATGAATTGAATCATGAATCATGAATTGAATCATGAATTGAATCATAAATCATGAATCATGAATTGAATCATGAATCATGAATTGAATCATGAATCTCGAATCATGAATTGAATCATGAATCATGAATTGAACATGAATTGAATAATAAATCATGAATCATGAATTGAATCATAAATCATAAATCGAATCATGAATCATGAATTGAATCATGAAACATGAATCATGAATCGAATCATGAATCATGAATCATGAATCGAATTATGAATCATGAATTGAATCATGAATCATGAATTTAATCATGAATCATGAATCGAATCATGAAACATGAATTGAATCATGAATCATGAGTTGAATCATGAATCATGAATTGCATCATGAATCATGAATTTAATCATGAATCATTAATCATGAATTAAATCATGAATCATGAAATGAATCATGAATTGAATCATGAATCATGAATCATGAATTGAATCATGAATCATGAATTTAATCATGAATCATGAATCGAATCATGAAACATGAATTGAATCATGAATCATGAGTTGAATCATGAATCATGAATTGCATCATGAATCATGAATTGAATCATGAATCATTAATCATGAATTAAATCATGAATAATGAATCATGAATCATGAATCGAATCATGAATCATGAATTGAATCATGAATCGTGAATCATGAATCGAATCATGAATCATGAAATGAATCATGAATTGAATCATGAATCGAATCATGAATCATGAATCGAATCATGAATCATGAATTGAATCATGAATCATGAATTGAATCATGAATCATGAATCATGAATTGAATCATGAATCGTGAATCATGAATCGAATCATGAATCATGAAATGAATCATGAATTGAATCATGAATTTAATCATGAATCATGAATCGAATCATGAAACATGAATTGAATCATGAATCATGAATTGAATCATGAATCATGAATTGCATCATGAATCATGAATCAAATCATGAATCATGAATTAAATCATGAATCATAAATTGAATCATAATTCATGAATCAAATCATGAATCATGAATTGAATCATGAATTGAATCATAAATCATGAATCATGAATTGAATCATGAATCATGAATCGAATCATGAATCATGAATTGAATCATGAATCATGAATCATGAATCATGAATCATGAATTGAATCATGAATCATGAATCATGATTTGAATCATGAATTATGAATTGAATCATGAATCATGAATAATGAATCATGAATTGAATCATGAATCATGAATCATGAATTGAATCATGAATCATGAATCGAATCATGAATCATGAATTAAATAATGAATGATGAATTGAATCATGAATCATGAATCGAATCATGAATCATGAATTAAATAATGAATCATGAATCATGATTTGAATCATAAATCATGAGTCTAATCATGAATCATGAATCGAATCATAAATCATGAATTGAATCATGAATCATGAATCATGAATCGAATCATGAATCATGAATCATGAATCATGAATCGAATCATGAATTGAATCTTGAATCATGAATCATGAATCATGAATCGAATCATGAATCATGAATCGAATCATGAATCATGAATTGAATCATGAATCATGAATCATGAATTGAATCATGAATCATGAATCAAATCATGAATCATGAATCATGAATTGAATCATGAATCATGAATTGAATCATAAATTGAATAATAAATCATAAATCATGAATTGAATCATAAATCATAAATCGAATCATGAATCATGAATCATGAATCGAATCATGATTTATGAATCATGAATCATGAATCATGAATTGAATCATGAATCATGAATTGAATCATGAATCCTGAATCATGAATCATGAATCGAATTATAAATTATGAATCATGAATCTAATCATGAATCGAATCATGAATCATGAATCATGAATCGAATCATGAATCTCGAATCATGAATTGAATCATGAATCATGAATTGAATCATGAAATGAATCATGAATCATTAATTGAATCATAATTTGAAGCATGAATCATGAATCATGAATCATGAATCATAATTCGAATCATGAATCATGAATCCTGAATTGAATCATGAATCATGAATCATGAATTGAATCATGAAATGAATCATGAATCATGAATCATGAATCATGAATCATGAATCGAATCATGAATCTCGAATCATGAATTGAATCATGAATCATGAATTGAATGATGAATTAAATCATAAATCATGAATCATGAATCGAATCATGAATCTCGAATCATGAATTGAATCATGAATCATGAATTGAATCATAAATCATGAATCATGAATTTAATCATGAATCATGAATCGAATCATGAAACATGAATTGAATCATGAATCATGAATTGAATCATGAATCATGAATTGCATCATGAATCATGAATCAAATCATGAATCATGAATTAAATCATGAATCATAAATTGAATCATAATTCATGAATCAAATCATGAATCATGAATTGAATCATGAATTGAATCATAAATCATGAATCATGAATTGAATCATGAATCATGAATCGAATCATGAATCATGAATTGAATCATGAATCATGAATCATGAATCATGAATCATGAATCATGAATTGAATCATGAATTATGAATTGAATCATGAATCATGAATCATGAATCATGAATTGAATCATGAATCATGAATCATGAATTGAATCATGAATCATGAATCGAATCATGAATCATGAATTAAATAATGAATCATGAATTGAATCATGAATCATAAATCGAATCATGAATCATGAATTGAATCATGAATCATAAATCACAAATCGAATCATGAATCATGAATCATGAATCGAATCATGAATCGAATCATGAATACTGAATCATGAATCGAATCATGAATCATGAATTGAATCATTTAATCATGAATCATGAATTGAATCATGAATCATGAATTGAATCATGAATCATGAATTAAATCATGAATCATGAATCATGAATCGAATCATGAATTATGAATCATGAATCATTAATCGAATCATGAATCATGAATTGAATCATTAATCGAATCATGAATCATGAATTGAATCATGAATCATGAATCGAATCATGAATCATGAATCATGAAATGAATCATGAATCTTGAATCATGAACTGAATCATGAATCATGAATCATGAATCATGAATTTAATCATGAATCATGAATTGAATCATAAATCATGAATCATGAATCGAATTATGAATCATAAATCGAATCATGAATCATGAATTGAATCATGAATTATGAATCGAATCATGAATCATGAATCGAATCATGAATCATGAATCATGAATCGAATCATGAATCATGAATCGAATCATGAATCATGAATTGAATCATGAATCATGAATCGAATCATGAATCATGAATCATATATCATGAATCATGAATCATGAATCATGAATCATGAATTGAATCATGAATCATGAATCATGAATCATAAATCGAATCATGAATCATGAATTGAATCATGAATCATGAATTGAATCATAAATCATGAATCATGAATTGAATCATGAATCATGAATCATGAATCATGAATTGAATCATGAATCATGAATCATGAATCGAATCATGAATCATGAATCATGAATCGAATCATGAATCATGAATTGAATCATTTAATCATGAATCATGAATTGAATCATGAATCATGAATCGAATCATGAATCATGAATTGAATCATGAATCATGAATTGAATCATGAATCATGAATCATGAATCGAATCATGAATTATGAATTATGAATCATGAATCGAATCATGAATCATGAATTGAATCATGAATCATGAATCTAATCATGAATCATGAATCATGAATTGAATCATGAATCATGAATCATGAATTGAATCATGAATCATGAATCATGAATCATTAATCGAATCATGAATCATGAATTGCATCATGAATCATGAATCATGAATTGAATCATGAATCATGAATCGAATCATGAATCATGAATTAAATAATGAATCATGAATTAAATAATGAATCATGAATCATGAATCATGAATTGAATCATGAATCATGAAATGAATCATGAATTGAATCATGAATCATGAATCATGAATTGAATCATGAATCATGAATCATGATTCATGAATTGAATCATAAATCATGAATCATGAATTGAATCATGAATCATGAATTGAATCATGAATTGAATCATAAATCATGAATCATGAATTGAATCATGAATCATGAATCATGAATTGAATCATGAATCATGAAATGAATCATGAATTGAATCATGAATCATGAATCATGACTTGAATAATGAATCATGAATCATGATTCATGAATTGAATCATAAATCATGAATCATGAATTGAATCATGAATCATGAATTGAATCATGAATTGAATCATAAATCATGAATCATGAATTGAATCATGAATCATGAATCATGAATCATGAATTGAATCATGAATCATGAAATGAATCATGAATTGAATCATGAATCATGAATCATGAATTGAATCATGAATCATGAATTGAATCATAAATTGAATCATAAATCATAAATCATGAATTGAATCATAAATCATGAATCATGAATTATGAATCATGAATCGAATCATGAATCATGAATCATGAATTGAATCATGAATCATGAATAATGAATCATGAATCGAATCATGAATCATGAATCGAATCATGAATCATGAATTGAATCATGAATCATGAATTGAATCATGAATCATGAATCATGAATCATGAATCGAATCATGAATTATGAATTATGAATCATGAATCGAATCATGAATCATGAATTGAATCATGAATCATGAATCGAATCATGAATCGAATCATGAATCATGAATTGAATCATGAATCATGAATCGAATCATGAATCATGAATCATGAATTGAATCATGAATCATGAATCATGAATTGAATCATGAATCATGAATCATGAATCATTAATCGAATCATGAATCATGAATTGCATCATGAATCATGAATCATGAATTGAATCATGAATCATGAATCGAATCATGAATCATGAATTAAATAATGAATCATGAATTAAATAATGAATCATGAATCATGAATCATGAATTGAATCATGAATCATGAAATGAATCATGAATTGAATCATGAATCATGAATCATGAATTGAATCATGAATCATGAATCATGATTCATGAATTGAATCATAAATCATGAATCATGAATTGAATCATGAATCATGAATTGAATCATGAATTGAATCATAAATCATGAATCATGAATTGAATCATGAATCATGAATTGAATCATGAATTGAATCATAAATCATGAATCATGAATTGAATCATAAATCATGAATCATGAATCATGAATTGAATCATGAATCATGAATCATGAATCATGAATCATGAATCATGAATCATGAATTGAATCATGAATCATGAATCGAATCATGAATCATGAATTAAATAATGAATCATGAATTGAATCATGAATCGAATCATGAATCATGAATTAAATAATGAATCATGAATCATGATTTGAATCATAAATCATGAGTCTAATCATGAATCATGAATCGAATCATAAATCATGAATTGAATCATGAATCATGAATCATGAATCGAATCATGAATCATAAATCATGAATCATGAATCGAATCATGAATTGAATCTTGAATCATGAATCATGAATCATGAATCGAATCATGAATCATGAATCGAATCATGAATCATGAATTGAATCATGAATCATGAATCATGAATTGAATCATGAATCATGAATTGAATCATAAATTGAATCATAAATCATAAATCATGAATTGAATCATAAATCATAAATCGAATCATGAATCATGAATCATGAATCGAATCATGATTTATGAATCATGAATCATGAATCATGAATTGAATCATGAATCATGAATTGAATCATGAATCCTGAATCATGAATCATGAATCGAATTATAAATTATGAATCATGAATCTAATCATGAATCGAATCATGAATCATGAATCATGAATCGAATCATGAATCTCGAATCATGAATTGAATCATGAATCATGAATTGAATCATGAAATGAATCATGAATCATTAATTGAATCATAATTTGAAGCATGAATCATGAATCATGAATCATGAATCATAATTCGAATCATGAATCATGAATCCTGAATTGAATCATGAATCATGAATCATGAATTGAATCATGAAATGAATCATGAATCATGAATCATGAATCATGAATCATGAATCATGAATCGAATCATGAATCTCGAATCATGAATTGAATCATGAATCATGAATTGAATCATGAATTGAATCATAAATCATGAATCATGAATTGAATCATAAATCATAAATCGAATCATGAATCATGAATTGAATCATGAATCATGAATCATGAATCGAATCATGAATCATGAATCATGAATCATGAATCGAATCATGAATCTCGAATCATGAATTGAATCATGAATCATGAATTGAATCATGAATTGAATCATAAATCATGAATCATGAATTTAATCATGAATCATGAATTGAATCATGAAACATGAATTGAATCATGAATCATGAATTGAATCATGAATCATGAATTGCATCATGAATCATGAATCAAATCATGAATCATGAATTAACTCATGAATCATAAATTGAATCATAATTCATGAATCAAATCATGAATCATGAATTGAATCATGAATTGAATCATAAATCATGAATCATGAATTGAATCATGAATCATGAATCGAATCATGAATCATGAATTGAATCATGAATCATGAATCATGAATCATGAATCATGAATTGAATCATGAATCATGAATCATGAATTGAATCATGAATTATGAATTGAATCATGAATCATGAATCATGAATCATGAATTGAATCATGAATCATGAATCATGAATCGAATCATGAATCATGAATCATGAATCGAATCATGAATCATGAATTGAATCATTTAATCATGAATCATGAATTGAATCATGAATCATGAATCGAATCATGAATCATGAATTGAATCATGAATCATGAATTGAATCATGAATCATGAATCATGAATCGAATCATGAATTATGAATTATGAATCATGAATCGAATCATGAATCATGAATTGAATCATGAATCATGAATCTAATCATGAATCATGAATCATGAATTGAATCATGAATCATGAATCATGAATTGAATCATGAATCATGAATCATGAATCATTAATCGAATCATGAATCATGAATTGCATCATGTATCATGAATCATGAATTGAATCATGAATCATGAATCGAATCATGAATCATGAATTAAATAATGAATCATGAATTAAATAATGAATCATGAATCATGAATCATGAATTGAATCATGAATCATGAAATGAATCATGAATTGAATCATGAATCATGAATCATGAATTGAATCATGAATCATGAATCATGATTCATGAATTGAATCATAAATCATGAATCATGAATTGAATCATGAATCATGAATTGAATCATGAATTGAATCATAAATCATGAATCATGAATTGAATCATGAATCATGAATCATGAATTGAATCATGAATCATGAAATGAATCATGAATTGAATCATGAATCATGAATCATGACTTGAATAATGAATCATGAATCATGATTCATGAATTGAATCATAAATCATGAATCATGAATTGAATCATGAATCATGAATTGAATCATGAATTGAATCATAAATCATGAATCATGAATTGAATCATGAATCATGAATCATGAATCATGAATTGAATCATGAATCATGAATCATGATTCATGAATTGAATCATAAATCATGAATCATGAATTGAATCATGAATCATGAAATGAATCATGAATTGAATCATGAATCATGAATCATGAATTGAATCATGAATCATGAATTGAATCATAAATTGAATCATAAATCATAAATCATGAATTGAATCATAAATCATGAATCATGAATTATGAATCATGAATCGAATCATGAATCATGAATCATGAATTGAATCATGAATCATGAATCATGAATAATGAATCATGAATCGAATCATGAATCATGAATCGAATCATGAATCATGAATTGAATCATGAATCATGAATTGAATCATGAATCATGAATCATGAATCATGAATCGAATCATGAATTATGAATTATGAATCATGAATCGAATCATGAATCATGAATTGAATCATGAATCATGAATCGAATCATGAATCGAATCATGAATCATGAATTGAATCATGAATCATGAATCGAATCATGAATCATGAATCATGAATTGAATCATGAATCATGAATCATGAATTGAATCATGAATCATGAATCATGAATCATTAATCGAATCATGAATCATGAATTGCATCATGAATCATGAATCATGAATTGAATCATGAATCATGAATCGAATCATGAATCATGAATTAAATAATGAATCATGAATTAAATAATGAATCATGAATCATGAATCATGAATTGAATCATGAATCATGAAATGAATCATGAATTGAATCATGAATCATGAATCATGAATTGAATCATGAATCATGAATCATGATTCATGAATTGAATCATAAATCATGAATCATGAATTGAATCATGAATCATGAATTGAATCATGAATTGAATCATAAATCATGAATCATGAATTGAATCATGAATCATGAATTGAATCATGAATTGAATCATAAATCATGAATCATGAATTGAATCATAAAAAATGAATCATGAATCATGAATTGAATCATGAATCATGAATCATGAATCATGAATCATGAATTGAATCATGAATCATGAATCATGAATTGAATCATGAATCATGAATCGAATCATGAATCATGAATTAAATAATGAATCATGAATTGAATCATGAATCATGAATCGAATCATGAATCATGAATTAAATAATGAATCATGAATCATGATTTGAATCATAAATCATGAGTCTAATCATGAATCATGAATCGAATCATAAATCATGAATTGAATCATGAATCATGAATCATGAATCGAATCATGAATCATGAATCATGAATCATGAATCGAATCATGAATTGAATCTTGAATCATGAATCATGAATCATGAATCGAATCATGAATCATGAATCGAATCATGAATCATGAATTGAATCATGAATCATGAATCATGAATTGAATCATGAATCATGAATTGAATCATAAATTGAATCATAAATCATAAATCATGAATTGAATCATAAATCATATATCGAATCATGAATCATGAATCATGAATCGAATCATGATTTATGAATCATGAATCATGAATCATGAATTGAATCATGAATCATGAATTGAATCATGAATCCTGAATCATGAATCATGAATCGAATTATAAATTATGAATCATGAATCTAATCATGAATCGAATCATGAATCATGAATCATGAATCGAATCATGAATCTCGAATCATGAATTGAATCATGAATCATGAATTGAATCATGAAATGAATCATGAATCATTAATTGAATCATAATTTGAAGCATGAATCATGAATCATGAATCATGAATCATAATTCGAATCATGAATCATGAATCCTGAATTGAATCATGAATCATGAATCATGAATTGAATCATGAAATGAATCATGAATCATGAATCATGAATCATGAATCATGAATCATGAATCGAATCATGAATCTCGAATCATGAATTGAATCATGAATCATGAATTGAATCATGAATTGAATCATAAATCATGAATCATGAATTGAATCATAAATCATAAATCGAATCATGAATCATGAATTGAATCATGAATCATGAATCATGAATCGAATCATGAATCATGAATCATGAATCATGAATCGAATCATGAATCTCGAATCATGAATTGAATCATGAATCATGAATTGAATCATGAATTGAATCATAAATCATGAATCATGAATTTAATCATGAATCATGAATTGAATCATGAAACATGAATTGAATCATGAATCATGAATTGAATCATGAATCATGAATTGCATCATGAATCATGAATCAAATCATGAATCATGAATTAAATCATGAATCATAAATTGAATCATAATTCATGAATCAAATCATGAATCATGAATTGAATCATGAATTGAATCATAAATCATGAATCATGAATTGAATCATGAATCATGAATCGAAACATGAATCATGAATTGAATCATGAATCATGAATCATGAATCATGAATCATGAATTGAATCATGAATCATGAATCATGAATTGAATCATGAATTATGAATTGAATCATGAATCATGAATCATGAATCTTGAATTGAATCATGAATCATGAATAGAATCATGAATCATGAATCGAATCATGAATCATGAATTAAATAATGAGTCATGAATTGAATCATGAATCATGAATCGAATCATGAATCATGAATTAAATAATGAATCATGAATCATGATTTGAATCATAAATCATGAATCTAATCATGAATCATGAATCGAATCATAAATCATGAATTGAATCATGAATCATGAATCATGAATCGAATCATGAATCATGAATCATGAATCGAATCATGAATTGAATCTTGAATCATGAATCATGAATCATGAATCGAATCATGAATTATGAATCATGAATCATGAATCGAATCATGAATCATGAATCGAATCATGAATCATGAATTGAATCATGAATCATGAATTGAATCATGAATCATGAATCGAATCATAAATCATGAATCATGAATCATGAATCGAATCATGAATTGAATCTTGAATCATGAATCATGAATCATGAATCGAATCATGAATTATGAATCATGAATCATGAATCGAATCATGAATCATGAATCGAATCATGAATCATGAATTGAATCATGAATCATGAATTGAATCATGAATCATGAATTGAATCATAAATTGAATCATAAATCATAAATCATGAATTGAATCATAAATCATAAATCGAATCATGAATCATGAATCATGAATCGAATCATGATTTATGAATCATGAATCATGAATCATGAATTGAATCATGAATCATGAATTGAATCATGAATCCTGAATCATGAATCATGAATCGAATTATAAATTATGAATTATGAATCTAATCATGAATCGAATCATGAATCATGAATCATGAATCGAATCATGAATCTCGAATCATGAATTGAATCATGAATCATGAATTGAATCATGAATTGAATCATAAATCATGAATCATGAATTGAATCATGAATCATGAAATGAATCATGAATTGAATCATGAATTATGAATCATGAATCGAATCATGAATCATGAATCATGAATTGAATCATGAATCATGAATCATGAATAATGAATCATGAATCGAATCATGAATCATGAATCGAATCATGAATCATGAATCGAATCATGAATCATGAATTGAATCATGAATCATGAATTGAATCATGAATCATGAATCATGAATCATGAATCGAATCATGAATTATGAATTATGAATCATGAATCGAATCATGAATCATGAATTGAATCATGAATCATGAATCGAATCATGAATCATGAATCATGAATTGAATCATGAATCATGAATCATGAATTGAATCATGAATCATGAATCATGAATCATTAATCGAATCATGAATCATGAATTGCATCATGAATCATGAATTGAATCATGAATCATGAATCGAATCATGAATCATGAATTAAATAATGAATCATGAATTAAATAATGAATCATGAATTAAATAATGAATCATGAATCATGAATCATGAATTGAATCATGAATCATGAAATGAATCATGAATTGAATCATGAATCATGAATCATGAATTGAATCATGAATCATGAATCATGATTCATGAATTGAATCATAAATCATGAATCATGAATTGAATCATGAATCATGAATTGAATCATGAATTGAATCATAAATCATGAATCATGAATTGAATCATGAATCATGAATTGAATCATGAATTGAATCATAAATCATGAATCATGAATTGAATCATAAATCATGAATCATGAATCATGAATTGAATCATGAATCATGAATCATGAATCATGAATTGAATCATGAATCATGAATCATGAATTGAATCATGAATCATGAATCGAATCATGAATCATGAATTAAATAATGAATCATGAATTGAATCATGAATCATGAATCGAATCATGAATCATGAATTAAATAATGAATCATGAATCATGATTTGAATCATAAATCATGAGTCTAATCATGAATCATGAATCGAATCATAAATCATGAATTGAATCATGAATCATGAATCATGAATCGAATCATGAATCATGAATCATGAATCATGAATCGAATCATGAATTGAATCTTGAATCATGAATCATGAATCATGAATCGAATCATGAATCATGAATCGAATCATGAATCATGAATTGAATCATGAATCATGAATCATGAATTGAATCATGAATCATGAATTGAATCATAAATTGAATCATAAATCATAAATCATGAATTGAATCATAAATCATAAATCGAATCATGAATCATGAATCATGAATCGAATCATGATTTATGAATCATGAATCATGAATCATGAATTGAATCATGAATCGTGAATTGAATCATGAATCCTGAATCATGAATCATGAATCGAATTATAAATTATGAATCATGAACCTAATCATGAATCGAATCATGAATCATGAATCATGAATCGAATCATGAATCTCGAATCATGAATTGAATCATGAATCATGAATTGAATCATGAAATGAATCATGAATCATTAATTGAATCATAATTTGAAGCATGAATCATGAATCATGAATCATGAATCATAATTCGAATCATGAATCATGAATCCTGAATTGAATCATGAATCATGAATCCTGAATTGAATCATGAATCATGAATCATGAATTGAATCATGAAATGAATCATGAATCATGAATCATGAATCATGAATCGAATCATGAATCTCGAATCATGAATTGAATCATGAATCATGAATTGAATCATGAATTGAATCATAAATCATGAATCATGAATTGAATCATAAATCATAAATCGAATCATGAATCATGAATTGAATCATGAATCATGAATCGAATCATGAATCATGAATCATGAATCATGAATCGAATCATGAATCTCGAATCATGAATTGAATCATGAATTGAATCATAATTCATGAATCATGAATTTAATCATGAATCATGAATTGAATCATGAAACATGAATTGAATCATGAATCATGAATTGAATCATGAATCATGAATTGCATCATGAATCATGAATCAAATCATGAATCATGAATTAAATCATGAATCATAAATTGAATCATAATTCATGAATCAAATCATGAATCATGAATTGAATCATGAATTGAATCATAAATCATGAATCATGAATTGAATCATGAATCATGAATCGAATCATGAATCATGAATTGAATCATGAATCATGAATCATGAATCATGAATCATGAATTGAATCATGAATCATGAATCATGAATTGAATCATGAATTATGAATTGAATCATGAATCATGAATCATGAATCATGAATTGAATCATGAATCATGAATCATGAATTGAATCATGAATCATGAATCGAATCATGAATCATGAATTAAATAATGAATCATGAATTGAATCATGAATCATGAATCGAATCATGAATCATGAATTAAATAATGAATCATGAATCATGATTTGAATCATAAATCATGAATCTAATCATGAATCATGAATCGAATCATGAATCATGAATCATGAATCATGAATCGAATCATGAATTGAATCTTGAATCATGAATCATGAATCATGAATCGAATCATGAATTATGAATCATGAATCATGAATCGAATCATGAATCATGAATCGAATCATGAATCATGAATTGAATCATGAATCATGAATCATGAATTGAATCATGAATCATGAATCGAATCATAAATCATGAATCATGAATCATGAATCGAATCATGAATTGAATCTTGAATCATGAATCATGAATCATGAATCGAATCATGAATTATGAATCATGAATCATGAATCGAATCATGAATCATGAATCGAATCATGAATCATGAATTGAATCATGAATCATGAATTGAATCATGAATCATGAATTGAATCATAAATTGAATCATAAATCATAAATCATGAATTGAATCATAAATCATAAATCGAATCATGAATCATGAATCATGAATCGAATCATGATTTATGAATCATGAATCATGAATCATGAATTGAATCATGAATCATGAATTGAATCATGAATCCTGAATCATGAATCATGAATCAAATTATAAATTATGAATCATGAATCTAATCATGAATCGAATCATGAATCATGAATCATGAATCGAATCATGAATCTCGAATCATGAATTGAATCATGAATCATGAATTGAATCATGAATTGAATCATAAATCATGAATCATGAATTAAATCATGAATCATGAAATGAATCATGAATTGAATCATGAATCATGAATCATGAATTGAATCATGAATCATGAATTGAATCATAAATTGAATCATAAATCATGAATTGAATCATAAATCATGAATCATGAATTATGAATCATGAATCGAATCATGAATCATGAATCATGAATTGAATCATGAATCATGAATCATGAATAATGAATCATGAATCGAATCATGAATCATGAATCGAATCATGAATCATGTATTGAATCATGAATCATGAATTGAATCATGAATCATGAATCATGAATCATTAATCGAATCATGAATTATGAATTATGAATCATGAATCGAATCATGAATCATGAATTGAATCATGAATCATGAATCGAATCATGAATCATGAATCATGAATTGAATCATGAATCATGAATCATGAATTGAATCATGAATCATGAATCATGAATCATTAATCGAATCATGAATCATGAATTGCATCATGAATCATGAATCGAATCATGAATCATGAATTAAATAATGAATCATGAATTAAATAATGAATCATGAATTAAATAATGAATCATGAATCATGAATCATGAATTGAATCATGAATCATGAAATGAATCATGAATTGAATCATGAATCATGAATCATGAATTGAATCATGAATCATGAATCATGATTCATGAATTGAATCATAAATCATGAATCATGAATTGAATCATGAATCATGAATTGAATCATGAATTGAATCATAAATCATGAATCATGAATTGAATCATGAATCATGAATTGAATCATGAATTGAATCATAAATCATGAATCATGAATTGAATCATAAATCATGAATCATGAATCATGAATTGAATCATGAATCATGAATCATGAATCATGAATTGAATCATGAATCATGAATCATGAATTGAATCATGAATCATGAATCGAATCATGAA
>NW_027447383.1:0-32326 GCF_038048845.1 Mixophyes fleayi | reverse complement strand
TCAGAATTGAATCATGAATCATGAATTGAATTATAAATCATGAATTAAATCATGAATCATGAATCATAAATCAAGAATTGAATCATGAATCATGAATCGAATCATGAATCATGAAATAAATCATGAAATGAATCATGAATTGAATCATGAATCATGAATCGAATCATGAATCATGAAAAAAATCATGAATTGAATCAAGATTCATGAACCATGAATTGAATCATGAAATAAATCATGAATCATGAATTTAATCATGAATCATAAATCGAATCATGAATAAAGAATTGAATCATGATTAATGAAACGAATCATGAATCATAAATTGAATTATGAATCATGAATCGAATCATGAATTGAATCATGAATCATGAATCATGAATGAATCATGAATCATGAATTGAATCAGGAATCATGAATCATGAAATGAATCATGAAATGAATCATGAATCATGAATTGAATCATGATTTACAAATTGAATCATGCATCATGAATTGAATCATGAATCATAAATCGAATCATTAATCATGAATCATGAATTGAATCATGCATCATGAATCATGACTTGAGACATAAATCCTGAATTGAATCATGAATTGAATCATGAATCATGAATCATGAATCGAATCATGAATCATGAAATAAATCATAAATTGAATCATGAATCATGAAATGAATCATGAATTGAATCATGAATCATGAATCATGAATCGAATCATGAATCATGAATTGAATCATGAATCATGAATTGAATCATGAATCATGATTTGAATTATGAATTGAATCAAGAAATGAATCATGCATTGAATCATGAATCATGAATCATGAATTGAATCATGAATCATGAATTGAATTATTAATTGAAACAAGAATTGTATCATGAATTGAATCATGAATCATGAATCGAATCATGATTCATGAATTGAATCATGAATCATGAATTGAATCATGATCATGAATTGAATCATGAATTATGAATCATGAAATGAATCAAGAATCATGAATTGAATCATGAATCATGAATTGAATCAGTAATCATGAATCATGAATTGAATCATGAATTGAATCATGAATCATGAATTGAATCATGAATCTTGAATTGAATCATGAATCATGAAATGAATCATGAAATGTATCATGAATCATGAATTGAATCATGAATTGATTCATAATTCATAAATCATGAATCATGAATTGAATCATGATCATGAATTGAATCATGAATCATGAATCGAATCATGAATCATGAATCATGAATTGAATCATGAATCATGAATCATTAATTGAATCATGAATTGAATCATGAATTATGAATCATAAATTGAATCATGAATTGAATAATGAATTGAATCATGAATCATGAAATGAATCATGAGTCATGAATTGAATCATGAATCATGAATCGAATCATGAATAATGAATTAAATCATGAATCATGAATCACAAATCATGAAATAAATCATGAATCATGAATTGAATCATGAATCACGAATTGAATCATGAATCATGAATTGAATCAGGAATCATGAATCATGAAATGAATCATGACTCATGAATTGAATCATGAATCAGATTCGAATTATGAATCATGAAATAAATCATGAATCATGAATTCAATCATAAATCATGAATCATGAATTTAATCATGAATCATAAATCGAATCATGAATCAAGAATTGAATCATGATTAATTAAACGAATCATGAATCATAAATTGAATTATGAATCATGAATCATGAATCGAATCATGAATTGAATCATGAATCATGAATCATGAATTGAATCATGAATCATGAATTGAATCAGGAATCATGAATTGAATCATGAATCATGAACCATGAATTGAATCATGAAATAAATCATGAATCATAAATTCAATCATAAATCATGAATCATGAATTTAATCATGAATCATAAATCGAATCATGAATAAAGAATTGAATCATGATTAATGAAACGAATCATGAATCATAAATTGAATTATGAATCATGAATCGAATCATGAATTGAATCATGAATCATGAATCATGAATTGAATCATGAATCATGAATTGAATCAGGAATCATGAATCATGAAATGATCATGAAATGAATCATGAATCATGAATTGAATCATGAATCACAAATTGAATCATGCATCATGAATTGAATCATGAATCATAAATCGAATCATTAATCATGAATCATGAATTGTATCATGAATTGAATCATGAATCATGATCGAATCATGATTCATGAATTGAATCATGAATCATGAATTGAATCATGAATCATGAATTGAATCATGAATTATGAATCATGAAATGAATCAAGAATCATGAATTGAATCATGAATCATGAATTGAATCAGTAATCATGAATCATGAATTGAATCATGAATTGAATCATGAATCATGAATTGAATCATGAATCTTGAATTGAATCATGAATCATGAAATGAATCATGAAATGTATCATGAATCATGAATTGAATCATGAATTGATTCATAATTCATAAATCATGAATCATGAATTGAATCATGAATCATGAATTGAATCATGAATCATGAATCGAATCATGAATCATGAATCATGAATTGAATCATGAATCATGAATCATTAATTGAATCATGAATTGAATCATGAATTATGAATCATAAATTGAATCATGAATTGAATAATGAATTGAATCATGAATCATGAAATGAATCATGAGTCATGAATTGAATCATGAATCATGAATCATGAATCGAATCATGAATAATGAATTAAATCATGAATCATGAATCACAAATCATGAAATAAATCATGAATCATGAATTGAATCATGAATCACGAATTGAATCATGAATCATGAATTGAATCAGGAATCATGAATCATGAAATGAATCATGACTCATGAATTGAATCATGAATCATGATTCGAATTATGAATCATGAAATAAATCATGAATCATGAATTCAATCATAAATCATGAATCATGAATTTAATCATGAATCATAAATCGAATCATGAATCAAGAATTGAATCATGATTAATTAAACGAATCATGAATCATAAATTGAATTATGAATCATGAATCATGAATCGAATCATGAATTGAATCATGAATCATGAATCATGAATTGAATCATGAATCATGAATTGAATCAGGAATCATGAATTGAATCATGAATCATGAACCATGAATTGAATCATGAAATAAATCATGAATCATAAATTCAATCATAAATCATGAATCATGAATTTAATCATGAATCATAAATCGAATCATGAATAAAGAATTGAATCATGATTAATGAAACGAATCATGAATCATAAATTGAATTATGAATCATGAATCGAATCATGAATTGAATCATGAATCATGAATCATGAATTGAATCATGAATCATGAATTGAATCAGGAATCATGAATCATGAAATGAATCATGAAATGAATCATGAATCATGAATTGAATCATGAATCACAAATTGAATCATGCATCATGAATTGAATCATGAATCATAAATCGAATCATTAATCATGAATCATGAATTGAATCATGCATCATGAATCATGAATTGAGACATAAATCCTGAATTGAATCATGAATTGAATCATGAATCATGAATCGAATCATGAATCATGAAATAAATCATAAATTGAATCAAGATTCATGAACCATTAATGTTATCATGAATCATGAATCGAATCATGAATCAAGAATTGAATCATGAATCATGAATCGAATCATGAATCATGAATTGAATAATGAATCATGAATCATGAATCGAATCATGAATTGAATCATGAATCATGAATCATGAATTGAATCATAAAACATGAATCATGAATTTAATCATGAATCATATATCGAATTATGAATCATGAATCGAATCATGAATTTAATCATAAATCATGAATCATGAATTGAATCATGAATCATGAATCATGAATTGAATCATGAATAATGAATTGAATCATGAATCATGAATCATGAATTGAATCATGAATCATGAATCGAATCATGAATTGAATCATGAATCATGAATCATGAATTGAATTATGAATCATGAATCGAATCATGAATCATGTATTGAATCATGAATTGAATCATGAATCATGAATGATGAATTGAATCATGAATCATGAATTGAATCATGAGTCATGAATCATGAATTGAATCATGAATCATGAATCGAATCATGAATTGAATCATGAATGATGAATTGAATCATGAATGATGAATTGAATCATGAATCATGAATCATAAAATGAATCATGAATCATGAATTGAATCATTAATCATGAATTGAATCATGAATCATGAATCATGAATTAAATCATGAATCATGAAAAAAATCATGAAATGAATCATGAATCATGAATTGAATCATGAATCATGAATCGAATCAGGAATCATGGATTGAATCATGAATCATAAATTGAATCATGAATCATGAAATGAATCATGAATTGAATCATGAATTCAAACATGAATCATGAATCGAATCATGAATCATGAATTGAATTATGAACCATGAATTAAATCATGAATCATGAATCATAAATCAAGAATTGAATCATGAATCTTGAATCGAATCATGAATCATGAAATAAATCATGAATTGAATCATGAATTGAATCATGAATCATGAATCGAATCATGAATCATGAAATAAATCATGAATTGAATCAAGATTCATGAACCATGAATTGAATCATGAAATAAATCATGAATCATGAATTGAATCATAAATCATGAATCATGAATTTAATCATGAATCATAATTTGAATCATGAATCATGAATCATGAATTGAATCATGAATCATGAATCGAATCATGAATCATGAATTGAATCATAAATCATGAATCGAATCATGAATTGACTCATGAATCATGAAATGAATCATGAATCACAAATTGAATCATGAATCATGAATTGAATCAGGAATCACGAATTGAATCATGCATCATGAATTGAATCATGAATCATATATCGAATCATGAATCATGAAATGAATCATGAAATGAATCATGAATCATGAATTGAATCATAAATCCTGAAATGAATCATGAATCGAATCATGAATCATGAAATTAATCATGAATTGAATAAAGATTCATGAAACATGAATTGAATCATGAAATAAATCATGAATCATGAATTGAATCATAAATCATGAATCATAAATTTAATCATGAATCATGAATCGAATCATAAATTAAAAATTGAATCATGAATCATGAATCAAATCATGAATCATGAATTGAATCATGAATCATGAATCGAATCATGAATTGAATCATGAATCATGAATCATGAATTGAATCATAAATTATGAATCATGAATTTAATCATGAATCATATATCAAATCATGAATCATGAATGGAATCATAAATTGAATCATAATTCATGAATTGAATTATGAATTGAATCAAGAATTGAATCATGCATTGAATTATGAATCATAAATTGAATCATGAATTGAATCATGAATTAAATCATGAATCATGAAATGAATCATGAATCATGAATTGACTCATGAATCGTGAATTAAATCATGAATCACAAATTGAATCATGCATCATGAATTGAACCATGAATTATAAATCGAATCATGAATCATGAATCATGAATCATGAATTGAATCATAAATCATGAATTGAATCATAAATTGAATCATGAATCATGAATCGAATCATGAATCATGAAATAAATCATGAATTGAATCATAAATCATGAATTGAATCATGAATTGAATCATGAATCATGAATTGAATTATGAATTGAATCAAGAATTGAATCATGCATTGAATCATGAATCATGAATTGAATCATGAATCATGAATTAAATCATGAATCATGAATTATGAATTGAATCATGAATTGAATCATGAATCATAAATTCAATCATGAATTCAATCATGAATTCAATCATGAATCATGAAATGAATCATGAATCATGAATTCACTCATGAATCATGATTGAATCATGAATCATGAATCATGAAATGAATCATGAAATGAATCATGAATCATGAATTAAATCATGAATCACAAATTGAATCATGCATCATGAATTGAATCATGAATTATAAATCGAATCATGAATCATGAATCATGAATTAAATCATTAATCATGAATCATGAATTGAATCATAAATCATGAATTGAATCATGAATTGAATCATGAATCATGAATCGAATCATGAATCATGAATTGAATCATAAATCATAAATCATGGATCGAATCATGAATCATGAAATAAATCATAAATTGAATCAAGATTCATGAACCATAAATGTAATAATGAATCATGAATCGAATCATGAATCAAGAATTTAATCATGAATCATGAATTGAATCATGAATCATGAATTGAATAATGAATCATGAATCATGAATCGAATCATGAATTGAATCATGAATCATGAATCATGAATTGAATCATAAAACATGATTCATGAATTTAATCATGAATCATATATCGAATTATGAATCATAAATCGAATCATGAATTTAATCATAAATCATGAATCATGAATCGAATCATGAATTGAATCATGAATCATGAATTAAATTATGAATCATGAATCGAATCATGAATCATGAATTGAATCATGAGTCATGAATTGAATCATGAGTCATGAATCATGAATTGAATCATGAATCATGAATCGAATCATGAATTGAATCATGAATGATGAATTGAATCATGAATCATGAATTGAATCATGAATCATAAAATGAATCATGAATCATGAATTGAATCATTAATCATGAATTGAATCATGAATCATGAATCATGAATTAAATCATGAATCATGAAAAGAATCATGAAATGAATCATGAATCATGAATTGAATCATGAATCATGAAATGAATCATGAATTGAATCATGAATTCAAACATGAATCATGAATCGAATCATGAATCATGAATTGAATTATGAATCATGAATTAAATCATGAATCATAAATCAAGAATTGAATCATGAATCTTGAATCGAATCATGAATCATGAAATAAATCATGAATTGAATCAAGATTCATGAACCATGAATTGAATCATGAAATAAATCATGAATCATGAATTGAATCATAAATCATGAATCATAAATTTAATCATGAATCATAATTCGAATCATGAATCATGAGTCATGAATTGAATCATGAATCATGAATCGAATTATGAATCATGAA
The DNA here is from genome assembly GCF_038048845.1 of Mixophyes fleayi. Classification (NCBI taxonomy): domain Eukaryota; kingdom Metazoa; phylum Chordata; class Amphibia; order Anura; family Limnodynastidae; genus Mixophyes; species Mixophyes fleayi. The sequence goes on along the minus strand of NW_027447383.1, from coordinate 25,155 downwards.
TTGAATCATAAATCATGAATCGAATCATGAATTGAATCATGAATCATGAAATGAATCATGAATCACAAATTGAATTATGAATCATGAATTGAATCAGGAATCACGAATTGAATCATGCATCATGAATTGAATCATGAATCATAAATTGAATCATGAATCATGAAATGAATCATGAAATGAATCATGAATCATGAATTGAATCATAAATCCTGAATTGAATCATGAATTGAATCATGAATCATGAAATAAATAATGAATTGAATAATGAATTGAATCATGAATCATGAATCATGAATCATGAATCGAATCATGAATCATGAAATTATTCATGAATTGAATCAAGATTAATGAACCATGAATTGAATCATGAAATAAATCATGAATCATGAATTGAATCATGAATCATGAATCGAATCATGAATCATGAAATAAATCATGAAATGAATCATGAATTGAATCATGAATCATGAATCGAATCATAAATCATGAAATAAATCATGAATTGAATCAAGATTCATGAACCATGAATTGAATCATGAAATAAATCATGAATCATGAATTGAATCATAAATCATGAATCATGAATTTAATCATGAATCATAATTCGAATCATGAATCATGAATCATGAATTGAATCATGAATCATGATCATGAATCGAATCATGAATCATGAAATAAATAATGAATTGAATCATGAATTGAATCATGAATCATGAATTGAATCAGGATTCATGAATCATGAAATGAATCATAAATCATGAATTGAATCATGAATCACGAATTAAATCATGAATCATGAATCATGAATTGAATCAGGAATCATGAATCATGAAATAAATCATGAAATGAATTATGACATATGAATTGAATCATGAATCATGATTCGAATTATGAATCATAAAATAAATCATGAATTGAATCAAGATTCATGAACCATGAATTGAATCATGAAATAAATCATGAATCATGAATTCAATCATAAATCATGAATCATGAATTTAATCATGAATCATAAATCGAATCATGAATCAAGAATTGAATCATGATTAATGAAACGAATCATGAATCATAAATTGAATTATGAATCATGAATCATGAATCGAATCATGAATTGAATCATGAATCATGAATCATGAATTGAATCATGAATCATGAATTGAATCAGGAATCATGAATTGAATCATGAATCATGAACCATGAATTGAATCATGAAATAAATCATGAATCATGAATTCAATCATAAATCATGAATCATGAATTTAATCATGAATCATAAATCGAATCATGAATAAAGAATTGAATCATGATTAATGAAACGAATCATGAATCATAAATTGAATTATGAATCATGAATCATGAATCGAATCATGAATCATGAATCATGAATTGAATCATGAATCATGAATTGAATCAGGAATCATGAATCATGAAATGAATCATGAAATGAATCATGAATCATGAATTGAATCATGAATCACAAATTGAATCATGCATCATGAATTGAATCATGAATCATAAATCGAATCATTAATCATGAATCATGAATTGAATCATGCATCATGAATCATGAATTGAATCATAAATCCTGAATTGAATCATGAATTGAATCATGAATCATGAATCATGAATCGAATCATGAATCATGAAATAAATCATAAATTGAATCAAGATTCATGAACCATAAATGTAATCATGAATCATGAATCGAATCATGAATCAAGAATTGAATCATGAATCATGAATCGAATCATGAATCATGAATTGAATAATGAATCATAAATCATGAATTGAATGATAAAACATGAATCATGAATTTAATCATGAATCATATATCGAATTATGACTCATGAATCGAATCATGAATTTAATCATAAATCATGAATCATGAATTGATTCATGAATCATGAATCATGAATTGAATCATGAATAATGAATTGAATCATGAATCATGAATCATGAATTGAATCATGAATCATGAATCGAATCATGAATTGAATCATGAATCATGAATCGTGAATTGAATTATGAATCATGAATCGAATCATGAATCATGAAATGAATCATGAATCATGAATTGAATCATGAATCACGAATTGAATCATGCATCATGAATTGAATCATGAATCATAAATCGAATCATGAATCATGAAATGAATCATGAAATGAATCATGAATCATAAATCCTGAATTGAATCATGAATTGAATTTTGAATCATGAATCATGAATCAAATCATGAATCATGAAATAAATAATGAATTGATTCATGAATTGAATCATGAATCATGAATCGAATCATGAATCATGAAATAAATCATGAATTGAATCAAGATTCATGAACCATGAATTGAATCATGAAATAAATCATGAATCATGAATTAAATCATAAATCATGAATCATAAATTTAATCATGAATCATGAATTGAATCATGAATTAAAAATTGAATCATGAATCATGAATCAAATCATGAATCATGAATTGAATCATGAATCATGAATCGAATCATGAATTGAATCATGAATCATGAATCATGAATTGAATCATGAATCATGAATCGAATCATGAATTGAATCATGAATCATGAATCATGAATTGAATCATAAATTATGAATCATGAATTTAATCATGAATCATATATCGAATCATGAATTGAATCATGAATCATGAATTGAATCATGAATCATGAATCATGAATTGAATCATGAATTGAATCATGAATTATGAATCATAAATTGAATCATGAATTGAATCATGAATTAAATCATGAATCACAAAATGAATCATGAATCATGAATTGACTCATGAATCGTGAATTGAATCATTAATAAAGAAATCATGAAATGAATCATGAATCATGAATTAAATCATGAATCACAAATTGAATCATGCATCATGAATTGAATCATGAATTATAAATCGAATCATGAATCATGAATCATGAATTAAATCATGAATCATGAATCATGAATTGAATCATAAATCATGAATTGAATCATGAATCGAATCATGAATCATGAAATAAATCATGAATTGAATCATAAATCATGAATTGAATCATGAATTGAATCATGAATCATGAATTGAATTATGAATTGAATCAAGAATTGAATCATGCATTGAATCATGAATCATGAATTGAATTATGAATCATGCATTGAATCATGAATCATGAATTGACTCATGAATCATAAATTGAATCATGAATCATGAAATGAATCATGAAATGAATCATGAATCATGAATTAAATCATGAATCACAAATTGAATCATGCATCATGAATTGAATCATGAATTATAAATCGAATCATGAATCATGAATCATGAATCATGAATCATGAATCATGAATTTAAATTGAATCATGAATTGAATCATGAATCATGAATTTAATCATGAATCATAATTCAAATCATGAATCATGAATCAAGAATTGAATCATGAATCATGAATCGAATCATGAATTTATGAATTAAATCATGAATCATGAATCATGAATTGAATCATAAATCATGAATTGAATCATGAATTGAATCATGAATCGAATCATGAATCATGAAATAAATCATGAATTAAATCAAGATTCATGAACCATGAATTGAATCATGAAATAAATCATGAATCATGAATTTAATCATGAATCATAAATCGAATCATGAATCGAATCATGAATCATGAAATAAATAATAAATTGAATAATGAATTGAATCATGAATCATGAATCATGAATCATGAATCGAATCATGAATCATGAAATTAATCATGAATTGAATCAAGATTCATGAACCATGAATTGAATCATGAAATAAATCATGAATCATGAATTGAATCATAAATCATGAATCATAAATTTAATCATGAATCATGAATTGAATCATGAATTAAAAATTGAATCATGAATCATGAATCAAATCATGAATCATGAATTGAATCATGAATCATGAATCGAATCATGAATTGAATCATGAATCATGAATCATGAATTGAATCATAAATTATGAATCATGAATTTAATCATGAATCATATATCGAATCATGAATCATGAATCATGAATCGAATCATGAATTGAATCATAATTCATGAATTTAATTATGAATTGAATAAAGAATTGAATCATGCATTGAATCATGAATCATGAATTGAATCATGAATTAAATCATGAATCATGAAATGAATCATGAATGATGAATTGACTCATGAATCATGAATTGAATCATGAATCATGAATCATGAAATGAATCATGAAATGAATCATGAATCATGAATTAAATCATGAATCACAAATTGAATCATGCATCATGAATTGAACCATGAATTATAAATCGAATCATGAATCATGAATCATGAATCATGAATTAAATCATGAATCATGAATCATGAATTGAATCATAAATCATGAATTGAATCATGAATTGAATCATGAATCATGAATCGAATCATGAATCATGAAATAAATCATGAATTGAATCATAAATCATGAATCATGAATCATGAAGCATGAATTAAATCATGAATCATGAATCATGAATTGAATCATAAATCATGAATTGAATCATGAATTGAATCATGAATCGAATCATGAATCATGAAATAAATCATGATTCATGAAATAAATCATGAATTGAATCATAAATCATGAATTGAATCATGAATTGAATCATGAATCATGAATTGAATTATGAATTGAATCAAGAATTGAATCATGCATTGAATCATGAATCATGAATTAAATCATGAATCATGAATTGAATCATGAATCATGAATCATGAATTGAATCATGAATTGAATCATGAATTATGAATCCTAAATTCAATCATGAATTCAATCATGAATTAAATCATGAATCATGAAATGAATCATGAATTCACTCATGAATCATGAATTGAATCATGAATCATGAATCATGAAATGAATCATGAAATGAATCATGAATCATGAATTAAATCATGAATCACAAATTGAATCATGCATCATGAATTGAACCATGAATTATAAATCGAATCATGAATCATGAATCATGAATAATGAATTAAATCAAGAATCATGAATCATGAATTGAATCATAAATCATGAATTGAATCATGAATTGAATCATGAATCATGAATTGAATTATGAATTGAATCAAGAATTGAATCATGCATTGAATCATGAATCATGAATTGAATCATGAATCATGAATTGAATCATGAATCATGAATCATGAATTGAATCATGAATTGAATCATGAATTATGAATCATAAATTCAATCATGAATTCAATCATGAATTCAATCATGAATCATGAAATGAATCATGAATCATGAATTCACTCATGAATCATGAATTGAATCATGAATCATGAATCATGAAATGAATCATGAAATGAATCATGAATCATGAATTAAATCATGAATCACAAATTGAATCATGCATCATGAATTGAATCATGAATTATATATCGAATCATGAATCATGAATTAAATCATTAATCATGAATCATGAATTGAATCATAAATCATGAATTGAATCATGAATTGAATCATGAATCATGAATCGAATCATGAATCATGAATTGAATCATAAATCATAAATCATGGATCGAATCATGAATCATGAAATAAATCATAAATTGAATCAAGATTCATGAACCATAAATGTAATAATGAATCATGAATCGAATCATGAATCAAGAATTGAATCATGAATCATGAATCGAATCATGAATCATGAATTAAATAATGAATCATGAATCATGAATCGAATCATGAATTGAATCATGAATCATGAATAATGAATTGAATCATAAAACATGATTCATGAATTTAATCATGAATCATATATCGAATTATGAATCATGAATCGAATCATGAATTTAATCATAAATCATGAATCATGAATCGAATCATGAATTGAATCATAAATCATGAATCGAATCATGAATCATGAATTGAATCATGAGTCATGAATTGAATCATGAGTCATGAATGATGAATTGAATCATGAATCATGAATCGAATCATGAATTGAATCATGAATGATGAATTGAATCATGAATCATGAATTGAATCATGAATCATGAATCATAAAATGAATCATGAATCATGAATTAAATCATGAATCATGAAAAGAATCATGAAATGAATCATGAATCATGAATTGAATCATGAATCATAAATTGAATCATGAATCATGAAATGAATCATGAATTGAATCATGAATTCAAACATGAATCATGAATCGAATCATGAATCATGAATTGAATTATGAATCATGAATTAAATCATGAATCATGAATCATAAATCAAGAATTGAATCATGAATCTTGAATCGAATCATGAATCATGAAATAAATCATGAATTGAATCAAGATTCATGAACCATGAATTGAATCATGAAATAAATCATGAATCACAAATTGAATTATGAATCATGAATTGAATCAGGAATCACGAATTGAATCATGCATCATGAATTGAATCATGAATCATAAATTGAATCATGAATCATGAAATGAATCATGAAATGAATCATGAATCATGAATTGAATCATGAATCATGAATTGAATCATAAATCCTGAATTGAATCATGAATCGAATCATGAATCATGAAATAAATAATGAATTGAATAATGAATTGAATCATGAATCATGAATCATGAATCGAATCATGAATCATGAAATTAATCATGAATTGAATCAAGATTAATGAACCATGAATTGAATCATGAAATAAATCATGAATCATGAATTGAATCATAAATCATGAATCATAAATTTAATCATGAATCATGAATCGAATCATGAATTAAAAATTGAATCATGAATCATGAATCAAATCATGAATCATGAATCATGAATCGAATCATGAATTGAATCATGAATCATGAATCATGAATTGAATCATAAATTATGAATCATGAATTTAATCATGAATCATGAATCGAATCATGAATTAAAAATTGAATCATGAATCATGAATCAAATCATGAATCATGAATTGAATCATGAATCGAATCATGAATCATGAAATAAATCATGAATTGAATCATGAATTGAATCATGAATCATGAATCATGAATCGAATCATAAATCATGAAATAAATCATGAATTGAATCAAGATTCATGAATCATGAATTGAATCATGAAATAAATCATGAATCATGAATTGAATCATAAATCATGAATCATGAATTTAATCATGAATCATGATCATGAATCGAATCATGAATCATGAAATAAATAATGAATTGAATCATGAATTGAATCATGAATCATGAATTGAATCAGGATTCATGAATCATGAAATGAATCATAAATCATGAATTGAATCATGAATCACGAATTAAATCATGAATCATGAATCATGAATTGAATCAGGAATCATGAATCATGAAATGAATCATGAAATGAATCATGACACATGAATTGAATCATGAATCATGATTCGAATTATGAATCATGAAATAAATCATGAATTGAATCAAGATTCATGAACCATGAATTGAATCATGAAATAAATCATGAATCATGAATTCAATCATAAATCATGAATCATGAATTTAATCATGAATCATAAAACGAATCATGAATCAAGAATTGAATCATGATTAATGAAACGAATCATGAATCATAAATTGAATTATGAATCATGAATCATGAATCGAATCATGAATTGAATCATGAATCATGAATCATGAATTGAATCATGAATCATGAATTGAATCAGGAATCATGAATTGAATCATGAATCATGAACCATGAATTGAATCATGAAATAAATCATGAATCATGAATTCAATCATAAATCATGAATCATGAATTTAATCATGAATCATAAATCGAATCATGAATAAAGAATTGAATCATGATTAATGAAACGAATCATGAATCATAAATTGAATTATGAATCATGAATCATGAATCGAATCATGAATCATGAATCATGAATTGAATCATGAATCATGAATTGAATCAGGAATCATGAATCATGAAATGAATCATGAAATGAATCATGAATCATGAATTGAATCATGAATCACAAATTGAATCATGCATCATGAATTGAATCTTGAATCATAAATCGAATCATTAATCATGAATCATGAATTGAATCATGCATCATGAATCATGAATTGAATCATAAATCCTGAATTGAATCATGAATTGAATCAAGATTCATGAACCATAAATGTAATCATGAATCATGAATCGAATCATGAATCAAGAATTGAATCATGAATCATGAATCGAATCATGAATCATAAATTGAATTATGAATCATGAATCATGAATCGAATCATGAATCATGAATCATGAATTGAATCATGAATCATGAATTGAATCATGAATCATGAATTGAATCAGGAATCATGAATCATGAAATGAATCATGAAATGAATCATGAATCATGAATTGAATCATGAATAACAAATTGAATCATGCATCATGAATTGAATCTTGAATCATAAATCGAATCATTAATCATGAATCATGAATTGAATCATGCATCATGAATCATGAATTGAATCATAAATCATGAATCATGAATTTAATCATGAATCATAAATCGAATCATGAATAAAGAATTGAATCATGATTAATGAAACGAATCATGAATCATAAATTGAATTATGAATCATGAATCATGAATCGAATCATGAATCATGAATCATGAATTGAATCATGAATCATGAATTGAATCAGGAATCATGAATCATGAAATGAATCATGAAATGAATCATGAATCATGAATTGAATCATGAATCACAAATTGAATCATGCATCATGAATTGAATCTTGAATCATAAATCGAATCATTAATCATGAATCATGAATTGAATCATGCATCATGAATCATGAATTGAATCATAAATCCTGAATTGAATCATGAATTGAATCAAGATTCATGAACCATAAATGTAATCATGAATCATGAATCGAATCATGAATCAAGAATTGAATCATGAATCATGAATCGAATCATGAATCATGAATTGAATAATGAATCATGAATCGAATCATGAAATGAATCATGAATCATAAATCATGAATTGAATGATAAAACATGAATCATGAATTTAATCATGAATCATATATCGAATTATGACTCATGAATCGAATCATGAATTGAATCATGAATCATGAATCGTGAATTGAATTATGAATCATGAATCGAATCATGAATCATGTATTGAATCATGAATTGAATCATGAATCATGAATGATGAATTGAATCATGAATGATGAATTGAATCATGAATCATGAATCATAAAATGAATCATGAATCATGAATTGAATCATTACTCATGAATTGAATCATGAATCATGAATCATGAATTAAATCATGAATCATGAAAAGAATCATGAAATGAATCATGAATCATGAATTGAATCATGAATCATGAATCGAATCATGAATCATGGATTGAACCATGAATCATAAATTGAATCATGAATCATGAAATGAATCATGAATTGAATCATGAATTCAAACATGAATCATGAATCGAATCATGAATCATGAATTGAATTATGAATCATGAATTAAATCATGAATCATGAATCATAAATCAAGAATTAAATCATGAATCTTGAATCAAATCATGAATCATGAAATAAATCATGAATTGAATCAAGATTCATGAACCATGAATTGAATCATGAAATAAATCATGAATCATGAATTGAATCATAAATCATGAATCATGAATTTAATCATGAATCATAATTCGAATCATGAATCATGAATCATGAATTGAATCATGAATCATGAATTGAATCATGAATCATGAATCGAATTATGAATCATGAATTGAATCATAAATCATGAATCGAATCATGAATTGAATCATGAATCATGAAATGAATCATGAATCACAAATTGAATTATGAATCATGAATTGAATCAGGAATCACGAATTGAATCATGCATCATGAATTGAATCATGAATCATAAATCGAATCATGAATCATAAAATGAATCATGAAATGAATCATGAATCATGAATTGAATCATAAATCCTGAATTGAATCATGAATCGAATCATGAATCATGAAGTAAATAATAAATTGAATAATGAATTGAATCATGAATCATGAATCATGAATCATGAATCGAATCATGAATCATGAAATTAATCATGAATTGAATCAAGATTCATGAACCATGAATTGAATCATGAAATAAATCATGAATCATGAATTGAATCATAAATCATGAATCATAAATTTAATCATAAATCATGAATTGAATCATGAATTAAAAATTGAATCATGAATCATGAATCAAATCATGAATCATGAATTGAATCATGAATCATGAATCGAATCATGAATTGAATCATGAATCATGAATCATTAATTGAATCATAAATTATGAATCATGAATTTAATCATGAATCATATATCGAATCATGAATCATGAATCATGAATCGAATCATGAATTGAATCATAATTCATGAATTTAATTATGAATTGAATCAAGAATTGAATCATGCATTGAATCATGAATCATGAATTGAATCATGAATTAAATCATGAATCATGAAATGAATCATGAATCATGAATTGACTCATGAATCGTGAATTGAATCATGAATCATGAAATGAATCATGAAATGAATCATGAATCATGAATTAAATCATGAATCACAAATTGAATCATGCATCATGAATTGAATCATGAATTATAAATCGAATCATGAATCATGAATCATGAATCATGAATTAAATCATGAATCATGAATCATGAATTGAATCATAAATCATGAATTGAATCATGAATTGAATCATGAATCATGAATCGAATCATGAATCATGAAATAAATCATGAATCATGAAATAAATCATGAATTGAATCATAAATCATGAATTGAATCATGAATTGAATCATGAATCATGAATTGAATTATGAATTGAATCAAGAATTGAATCATGCATTGAATCATGAATCATGAATTAAATCATGAATCATGAATTGAATCATGAATCATGAATCATGAATTGAATCATGAATTGAATCATGAATTATGAATCATAAATTCAATCATGAATTCAATCATGAATTAAATCATGAATCATGAAATGAATCATGAATTCACTCATGAATCATGAATTGAATCATGAATCATGTATTGAATCATGAATCATGAATCATGAAATGAATCATGAAATGAATCATGAATCATGAATTAAATCATGAATCACAAATTGAATCATGCATCATGAATTGAACCATGAATTATAAATCGAATCATAAATCATGAATCATGAATAATGAATTAAATCAAGAATCATGAATCATGAATTGAATCATAAATCATGAATTGAATCATGAATTGAATCATGAATCATGAATCGAATCATGAATCATGAATTGAACCATGAATTATAAATCGAATCATAAATCATGAATCATGAATAATGAATTAAATCAAGAATCATGAATCATGAATTGAATCATAAATCATGAATTGAATCATGAATTGAATCATGAATCATGAATCGAATCATGAATCATGAAATAAATCATGAATTGAATCATAAATCATGAATTGAATCATGAATTGAATCATGAATCATGAATTAAATTATGAATTGAATCAAGAATTGAATCATGCATTGAATCATGAATCATGAATTGAATCATGAATCATGAATTGAATCATGAATCATGAATTGAATCATGAATTGAATCATGAATTGAATCATGAATTATGAATCATAAATTCAATCATGAATTCAATCATGAATTAAATCATGAATCATGAAATGAATCATGAATCATGAATTCACTCATGAATCATGAATTGAATCATGAATCATGAATCATGAAATGAATCATGAAATGAATCATGAAATGAATCATGAATCATGAATTAAATCATGAATCACAAATTGAATCATGCATCATGAATTGAATCATGAATTATAAATCGAATCATGAATCATGAATCATGAATCATGAATTAAATCATTAATCATGAATCATGAATTGAATCATGAATTGAATCATGAATCATGAATCGAATCATGAATCATGAATTGAATCATAAATCATGAATCATGAATCGAATCATGAATCATGAAATAAATCATAAATTGAATCATGAATTGAATCATGAATCATGAATCGAATCATGAATCATGAAATAAATCATGAATCATGAATTGAATCATAAATCATGAATTGAATTATGAATTGAATCAAGAATTGAATCATGAATTGAATCATGAATCATGAATTAAATCATGAATCATGAATCATGAATTGAATCATGAATTATGAATCATAAATTCAATCATGAATTCAATCATGAATTCAATCATGAATCATGAAATGAATCATGAATCATGAATTCACTCATGAATCATGAATTGAATCATGAATCATGAATCATGAAATGAATCATGAATCACAAATTGAATCATGCATCATGAATTGAATCATGAATTATAAATCGAATCATGAATCATGAATTAAATCATTAATCATGAATCATGAATTGAATCATAAATCATGAATTGAATCATGAATCATGAATCGAATCATGAATCATGAATTGAATCATAAATCATGAATCATGAATCGAATTATGAATCATGAATCGAATCATGAATAATGAAATAAATCATAAATTGAATCAAGATTCATGAACCATAAATGTAATCATGAATCATGAATCGAATCATGAATCAAGAATTGAATCATGAATCATAAATCGAATCATGAATCATGAATTAAATAATGAATCATGAATCATGAATCGAATCATGAATTGAATCATGAATCATGAATCATGAATTGAATCATAAAACATGAATCATAAATTTAATCATGAATCATATATCGAATTATGAATCATGAATCGAATCATGAATTTAATCATAAATCATGAATCATGAATCGAATCATGAATTGAATCATGAATCATGAATCATGAACTGAATTATCAATCATGAATCGAATCATGAATCATGGATTGAATCATGAATCATGAATGATGAATTGAATCATGAATCATGGATTGAATCATGAATCATGAATGATGAATTGAATCATGAATCATGAATTGAATCATGAATCATGAATTGAATCATGAGTCATGAATTGAATCATGAATCATGAATGATGAATTGAATCATGAATCATGAATCGAATCATGAATTGAATCATGAATGATGAATTAAATCATGAATCATGAAAAGAATCATGAAATGAATCATGAATCATGAATTGAATCATGAATCATGAATCGAATCATGAATCATGGATTGAATCATGAATCATAAATTGAATCATGAATCATGAAATGAATCATGAATTGAATCATGAATTCAAACATGAATCATGAATCGAATCATGAATCATGAATTGAATTATGAATCATGAATTAAATCATGAATCATGAATCATGAAATGAATCATGAAATGAATCATGAATCATGAATTAAATCATGAATCACAAATTGAATCATGCATCATGAATTGAATCATGAATTATAAATCGAATCATGAATCATGAATCATGAATCATGTATCATGAATTAAATCATTAATCATGAATTATGAATTGAATCATAAATCATGAATTGAATCATGAATTGAATCATGAATCATGAATCGAATCATGAATCATGAATTGAATCATAAATCATGAATCATGAATTGAATCATGAATAATGAAATAAATCATAAATTGAATCAAGATTCATGAACCATAAATGTAATCATGAATCATGAATCGAATCATGAATCAAGAATTGAATCATGAATCATGAATCGAATCATGAATCATGAATTGAATAATTAATCATGAATCATGAATCGAATCATGAATTGAATCATGAATCATGAATCATGAATTGAATCATAAAACATGAATCATGAATTTAATCATGAATCATATATCGAATTATGAATCATGAATCGAATCATGAATTTAATCATAAATCATGAATCATGAATCGAATCGTGAATTGAATAATGAATCATGAATCATGAATTGAATTATCAATCATGAATCGAATCATGAATTATGGATTGAATCATGAATCATGAATGATGAATTGAATCATGAATCATGAATTGAATCATGAATTAAATCATGAGTCATGAATTGAATCATGAATCATGAATGATGAATTGAATCATGAATCATGAATCGAATAATGAATTGAATCATGAATGATGAATTGAATCATGAATCATGAATTGAATCATGAATCATAAAAAGAATCATGAATCATGAATTGAATCATTAATTAAGAATTGAATCATGAATCATGAATCATGAATTGAATCATGAATTGAATCATTAATTAAGAATTGAATCATGAATCATGAATCATGAATTAAATCATGAATCATGAAAAGAATCATGAAATGAATCATGAATCATGAATTGAATCATGAATCATGAATCATGAATCATGAATTGAATCATGAATCATGAATCGAATCATGAATCATGGATTGAATCATGAATCATAAATTGAATCATGAATCATGAAATGAATCATGAATTGAATCATGAATTCAAACATGAATCATGAATCGAATCATGAATCATGAATTGAATTATCAATCATGAATTAAATCATGAATCATGAATCATAAATAAAGAATTGAATCATGAATCATGAATCGAATCATGAATCATGAAATAAATCATGAATTGAATCATGAATTGAATCATGAATCATGAATCGAATCATGAATCATGAAATAAATCATGAATTGAATCAAGATTCATGAACCATGAATTGAATCATGAAATAAATCATGAATCATGAATTGAATTATAAATCATGAATCATGAATTTAATCATGAATCATAATTCGAATCATGAATCATGAATCATGAATTGAATCATGAATCATGAATCGAATCATGAATCATGAATTGAATCATAAATCATGAATCGAATCATGAATTATAAATCGAATCATGATTCATGAATCATGAATCATGAATTAAATCATGAATCATGAATCATGAATTGAATCATAAATCATGAATTGAATCATGAATTGAATCATGAATCATGAATCGAATCATGAATCATGAAATAAATCATGAATTGAATCATAAATCATGAATTGAATCATGAATTGAATCATGAATCATGAATTGAATTATGAATTGAATCAAGAATTGAATCATGCATTGAATCATGAATCATGAATTGAATCATGAATTGAATCATGAATCATGAATCATGAATTGAATCATGAATTGAATCATGAATTATGAATCAGAAATTCAAACATGAATTCAATCATGAATTAAATCATGAATCATGAAATGAATCATGAATCATGAATTCACTCATGAATCATGAATTTAATCATGAATCATGAATCATGAAATGAATCATGAATCATGAATTAAATCATGAATCACAAATTGAATCATGCATCATGAATTGAATCATGAATTATAAATCGAATCATGAATCATGAATTAAATCATTAATCATGAATCATGAATTAAATCATAAATCATGAATTGAATCATGAATTGAATCATGAATCATGAATCGAATCATGAATCATGAATTGAATCATAAATCATGAATCATGAATCGAATCATGAATCATGAAATAAATCATAAATTGAATCATGAATTGAATCATGAATCATGAATCGAATCATGAATCATGAAATAAATCATGAATTGAATCAAGATTCATGAACCCTGAATTGAATCATGAAATAAATCATGAATCATGAATTGAATCATAAATCATGAATTGAATTATGAATTGAATCAAGAATTGAATCATGCATTGAATCATGAATTATGAATCATAAATTCAATCATGAATTCAATCATGAATTAAATCATGAATCATGAAATGAATCATGAATCATGAATTCACTCATGAATCATGAATTGAATCATGAATCATGAATCATGAAATGAATCATGAATCACAAATTGAATCATGCATCATGAATTGAATCATGAATTATAAATCGAATCATGAATCATGAATTAAATCATTAATCATGAATCATGAATTGAATCATAAATCATGAATTGAATCATGAATCATGAATCGAATCATGAATCATGAATTGAATCATAAATCATGAATCATGAATCGAATTATGAATCATGAATCGAATCATGAATAATGAAATAAATCATAAATTGAATCAAGATTCATGAACCATAAATGTAATCATGAATCATGAATCGAATCATGAATCAAGAATTGAATCATGAATCATAAATCGAATCATGAATCATGAATTAAATAATGAATCATGAATCATGAATCGAATCATGAATTGAATCATGAATCATGAATCATGAATTGAATCATAAAACATGAATCATGAATTTAATCATGAATCATATATCGAATTATGAATCATGAATCGAATCATGAATTTAATCATAAATCATGAATCATGAATCGAATCATGAATTGAATCATGAATCATGAATCATGAACTGAATTATCAATCATGAATCGAATCATGAATCATGGATTGAATCATGAATCATGAATGATGAATTGAATCATGAATCATGAATTGAATCATGAATCATGAATTGAATCATGAGTCATGAATTGAATCATGAATCATGAATGATGAATTGAATCATGAATCATGAATCGAATCATGAATTGAATCATGAATGATGAATTGAATCATGAATCATGAATTGAATCATGAATCATGAATCATAAAATGAATCATGAATCATGAATTGAATCATTAATTATGAATTGAATCATGAATCATGAATCATGAATTAAATCATGAATCATGAAAAGAATCATGAAATGAATCATGAATCATGAATTGAATCATGAATCATGAATCGAATCATGAATCATGGATTGAATCATGAATCATAAATTGAATCATGAATCATGAAATGAATCATGAATTGAATCATGAATTCAAACATGAATCATGAATCGAATCATGAATCATGAATTGAATTATGAATCATGAATTAAATCATGAATCATGAATCATAAATCAAGAATTGAATCATGAATCATGAATCGAATCATGAATCATGAAATAAATCATGAATTGAATCATGAATTGAATCATGAATCATGAATCGAATCATGAAATAAATCATGAATTGAATCAAGATTCATGAACCATGAATTGAATCATGAAATAAATCATGAATCATGAATTGAATCATAAATCATGAATCATGAATTTAATCATGAATCATAATTCGAATCATGAATCATGAATCATGAATTGAATCATGAATCATGAATCGAATCATGAATCATGAATTGAATCATAAATCATGAATCGAATCATGAATTGAATCATGAATCATGAAATGAATCATGAATCACAAATTGAATTATGAATCATGAATTGAATCAGGAATCACGAATTGAATCATAAATCCTGAATTGAATCATGAATCATGAATGATGAATTGAATCATGAATCATGAATTGAATCATGAATCATGAATCATAAAATGAATCATGAATCATGAATTGAATCATTAATCATGAATTGAATCATGCATCATGAATTGAATCGTGAATCATAAATCGAATCATGAATCATGAAATGAATCATGAAATGAATCATGAATTGAATCATAAATCCTGAATTGAATCATGAATCGAATCATGAATCATGAAATAAATAATGAATTGAATCATGAATTGAATCATGAATCATGAATCATGAATCGAATCATGAATCATGAAATTAATCATGAATTGAATCAAGATTCATGAACCATGAATTCAATCATGAAATAAATCATGAATCATGAATTGAATCATAAATCATGAATCATAAATTTAGTCATGAATCATGAATCGAATAATGAATTAAAAATTGAATCATGAATCATGAATCAAATCATGAATCATGAATCATGAATCGAATCATGAATTGAATCATGAATCATGAATCATGAATCATGAATTGAATCATAAATTATGAATCATGAATTTAATCATGAATCATATATCGAATCATGAATCATGAATCGAATCATGAATTGAATCATAATTCATGAATTGAATTATGAATTGAATCAAGAATTGAATCATGCATTGAATCATGAATCATGAATTGAATCATGAATCATGAATTGAATCATGAATCATGAATTGAATCATAAATTGAATCATGAATTGAATCATGAATTAAATCATGAATCATGAAATGAATCATGAATCATGAATTGACTCATGAATCGTGAATTGAATCATGAATCATCAATCATGAAATGAATCATGAAATGAATCATGAATCATGAATTAAATCATGAATCACAAATTGAATCATGCATCATGAATTGAATCATGAATTATAAATCGAATCATCAATCATGAATCATGAATTAAATCATTAATCATGAATCATGAATTGAATCATAAATCATGAATTGAATCATGAATTGAATCATGAATCATGAATCGAATCATGAATCATGAATTGAATCATAAATCATGAATCATGAATCGAATCATGAATCATGAAATAAATCATAAATTGAATCAAAATTCATGAACCATAAATGTAATCATGAATCATGAATCGAATCATGAATCATGAATTGAATTATGAATCATGAATCGAATCATGAATCATGTATTGAATCATGAATTGAATCATGAATCATGAATGATGAATTGAATCATGAATCATGAATTGAATCATGAGTCATTAATTGAATCATGAGTCATGAATGATGAATTGAATCATGAATCATGAATCGAATCATGAATCATGAATCAAATCATGAATTGAATCATGAATGATGAATTGAATCATGAATCATGAATTGAATCATGAATCATGAATCATAAAATGAATTAATGAATCATGAATTGAATCATTAATCATGAATTGAATCATGAATCATGAATCATGAATTAAATCATGAATCATGAAAAGAATCATGAAATGAATCATGAATCATGAATTGAATCATGAATCATGAATCGAATCATGAATCATGGATTGAATCATGAATCATAAATTGAATCATGAATCATGAAATGAATCATGAATTGAATCATGAATTCAAACATGAATCATGAATCGAATCATGAATCATGAATCATAAATCAAGAATTGAATCATGAATCATGAATCGAATCATGATTTATGAAATAAATCATGAATTGAATCATGAATTGAATCATGAATCATGAATCATGAATCATGAATCATGAATCGAATCATGAATCATGAAATAAATCATGAATTGAATCAAGATTCATGAACCATGAATTGAATCATGAAATAAATCATGATTCATGAATTGAATCATAAATCATGAATCATGAATTTAATCATGAATCATATTTCGAATCATGAATCATGAATCATGAATTGAATCATGAATCATGAATCGAATCATGAATCATGAATTGAATCATAAATCATGAATCGAATCATGAATTGAATCATGAATTCAAACATGAATCATGAATCGAATCATGAATCATTAATTGAATTATGAATCATGAATTAAATCATGAATCATAAATCAAGAATTGAATCATGAATCTTGAATCGAATCATGAATCATGAAATAAATCATGAATTGAATCAAGATTCATGAACCATGAATTGAATCATGAAATAAATCATGAATCATGAATTGAATCATAAATCATGAATCATGAATTTAATCATGAATCATAATTTGAATCATGAATCATGAATCATGAATTGAATCATGAATCATGAATCGAATCATAAATCATGATTCGAATCATGAATTGAATCATGAATCATGAAATGAATCATGAATCCCAAATTGAATCATGAATCATGAATTGAATCAGGAATTACGAATTGAATCATGCATCATGAATTGAATCATGAATCATAAATCGAATCATGAATCATGAAATGAATCATGAATCATGAATTGAATCATAAATCCTGAATTGAATCATGAATCGAATCATGAATCATGGAATAAATAATGAATTGAATCATGAATTGAATCATGAATCATGAATCATGAATCGAATCATGAATCATGAAATTAATCATTAATTGAATCAAGATTCATGAACCATGAATTGAATCATGAAATAAATCATGAATCATGAATTGAATCATAAATCATGAATCATAAATTTAATCATGAATCATGAATCGAATCATGAATTAAAAATTTAATCATGAATCATGAATCAAATCATGAATCATGAATTGAATCATGAATCATGAATCGAATCATGAATTGAATCATGAATCATGAATCATGAATTGAATCATAAATTATGAATCATGAATTGAATCATGAATCATATATCGAATCATGAATTGAATCATGAATTGAATCATAATTCATTAATTGAATTATGAATTGAATCAAGAATTGAATCATGCATTGAATCATGAATCATGAATTGAATCATGAATCATGAATTGAATCATGAATCATGAAATGAATCATGAATTGACTCATGAATCGTGAATTGAATCATGAAATGAATCATGAATCATGAATTAAATCATGAATCACAAATTGAATCATGCATCATGAATTGAATCATGAATTATAAATCGAATCATGAATCATGAATCATTAATTAAATCATTAATCATGAATCATGAATTGAATCATAAATCATGAATTGAATCATGAATTGAATCATGAATCATGAATCGAATCATGAATCATGAATTGAATCATAAATCATGAATCATGAATCGAATCATGAATCATGAAATAAATCATAAATTGAATCAAGATTCATGAACCATAAATGTAATCATGAATCATGAATCGAATCATGAATCAAGAATCGAATCATGAATCATGAATCGAATCATGAATCATGAATTGAATAATGAATCATGAATCATGAATCGAATCATGAATTGAATCATGAATCATGAATCATGAATTGAATCATAAAACATGAATCATGAATTTAATCATGAATCATATATCGAATTATGAATCATGAATCGAATCATGAATTTAATCATAAATCATGAATCGAATCATGAATTGAATCATGAATCATGAATCATGAATTGAATTATGAATCATGAATCGAATCATGAATCATGTATTGAATCATGAATTGAATCATGAATCATGAATGATGAATTGAATCATGAATCATGAATTGAATCATGAGTCATTAATTGAATCATGAGTCATGAATGATGAATTGAATCATGAATCATGAATCGAATCATGAATTGAATCATGAATGATGAATTGAATCATGAATCATGAATTGAATCATGAATCATGAATCATAAAATGAATCATGAATCATGAATTGAATCATTAATCATGAATTGAATGATGAATCATGAATCATGAATTAAATCATGAATCATGAAAAGAATCATGAATCATGAATTGAATCATGAATCATGAATCGAATCATGAATCATGGATTGAATCATGAATCATAAATTGAATCATGAATCATGAAATGAATCATGAATTGAATCATGAATTCAAACATGAATCATGAATCGAATCATGAATCATGAATTGAATTATGAATCATGAATTAAATCATGAATCATGAATCATAAATCAAGAATTGAATCATGAATCATGAATCGAAGCATGATTTATGAAATAAATCATGAATTGAATCATGAATTGAATCATGAATCATGAATCATGAATCGAATCATGAATCATGAAATAAATCATGAATTGAATCAAGATTCATGAACCATGAATTGAATCATGAAATAAATAATGAATCATGAATTTAATCATAAATCATGAATCATGAATTTAATCATGAATCATATTTCGAATCATGAATCATGAATCATGAATTGAATCATGAATCATGAATCGAATCATGAATCATGAATTGAATCATAAATCATGAATCGAATCATGAATTGAATCATGAATTCAAACATGAATCATGAATCGAATCATGAATCATGAATTGAATTATGAATCATGAATTAAATCATGAATCATGAATCATAAATCAAGAATTGAATCATGAATCTTGAAACGAATCATGAATCATGAAATAAATCATGAATTGAATCAAGATTCATGAACCATGAATTGAATCATGAAATAAATCATGAATCATGAATTGAATCATAAATCATGAATCATGAATTGAATCATGAATCATGAAATGAATCATGAATCACAAATTGAATCATGAATCATGAATTGAATCAGGAATTACGAATTGAATCATGCATCATGAATTGAATCATGAATCAGAAATCGAATCATGAATCATGAAATGAATCATGAAATGAATCATGAATCATGAATTGAATTATAAATCCTGAATTGAATCATGAATCGAATCATGAATCATGAAATAAATAATGAATTGAATCATGAATTGAATCATGAATCATGAATCATGAATCGTAAATTGAATCATGAATCATGAAATAAATCATGAATTGAATCAAGATTCATGAACCATGAATTGAATCATGAAATAAATCATGAATCATGAATTGAATCATAAATCATGAATCATAAATTTAATCATGAATCGAATCATGAATTAAAAATTGAATCATGAATCATGAATCAAATCATGAATCATGAATTGAATCATGAATCATGAATCGAATCATGAATTGAATCATGAATCATAAATCATGAATTGAATCATAAATTATGAATCATGAATTTAATCATGAATCATATATCGAATCATGAATCATGAATCGAATCATGAATTGAATCATAATTCATGAATTGAATTATGAATTGAATCAAGAATTGAATCATGCATTGAATCATGAATCATGAATTGAATCATGAATCATGAATTGAATCATGAATCATGAATCATGAACTGAATCATGAATTGAATCATGAATTATGAATCATAAATTGAATCATGAATTGACTCATGAATCGTGAATTGAATCATGAATCATGAATCATGAAATGAATCATGAATCATGAATTAAATCATGAATCACAAATTGAATCATGCATCATGAATTGAATCTTGAATTATAAATCGAATCATGAATCATGAATCATGAATTAAATCATTAATCATGAATCACAAATTGAATCATGCATCATGAATTGAACCATGAATTATAATCGAATCATGAATCATGAATTGAATCATGAGTCATTAATTGAATCATGAGACATGAATGATGAATTGAATCATGAATCATGAATCGAATCATGAATTGAATCATGAATGATGAATTGAATCATGAATCATGAATTGAATCATGAATCATGAATCATAAAATGAATCATGAATCATGAATTGAATCATTAATCATGAATTGAATCATGAATCATGAATCATGAATTAAATCATGAATCATGAAAAAAATCATGAAATGAATCATGAATCATGAATTGAATCATGAATCATGAATCGAATCATGAATCATGGATTGAATCATGAATC
Organism: Mixophyes fleayi; assembly: GCF_038048845.1. NCBI lineage: Eukaryota > Metazoa > Chordata > Amphibia > Anura > Limnodynastidae > Mixophyes > Mixophyes fleayi. The sequence goes on along the minus strand of NW_027447383.1, from coordinate 1,780 downwards.
ATAAATTGAATCATGAATCATGAAATGAATCATGAATTGAATCATGAATTCAAACATGAATCATGAATCGAATCATGAATCATGAATTGAATTTTGAATCATGAATTAAATCATGAATCATGAATCATAAATCAAGAATTGAATCATGAATCATGAATCAAATCATGATTTATGAAATAAATCATGAATTGAATCATGAATTGAATCATGAATCATGAATCATGAATCGAATCATGAATCATGAAATAAATCATGAATTGAATGAAGATTCATGAACCATGAATTGAATCATGAAATAAATCATGAATCATGAATTGAATCATAAATCATGAATCATGAATTTAATCATGAATCATAATTCGAATCATGAATCATGAATCTTGAATTTAATCATGAATCATGAATCGAATCATGAATCATGAATTGAATCATAAATCATGAATCGAATCATGAATTGAATCATGAATTCAAACATGAATCATGAATCGAATCATAAATCATGAATTGAATTATGAATCATGAATTAAATCATGAATCATGAATCATAAATCAAGAATTGAATCATGAATCTTTTTATCGAATCATGAATCATGAAATAAATCATGAATTGAGTCATGAATTGAATCATGAATCATGAATCGAATCATGAATCATGAAATAAATCATGAATTGAATCAAGATTCATGAACCATGAATTGAATCATGAAATAAATCATGAATCATGAATTGAATCATAAATCATGAATCATGAATTTAATCATGAATCATAATTCGAATCATGAATCATGAATCATGAATTTAATCATGAATCATGAATCGAATCATGAATCATGAATTGAATCATAAATCATGAATCGAATCATGAATTGAATCATGAATTCAAACATGAATCATGAATCGAATCATAAATCATGAATTGAATTATGAATCATGAATTAAATCATGAATCATGAATCATAAATCAAGAATTGAATCATGAATCTTTTTATCGAATCATGAATCATGAAATAAATCATGAATTGAGTCATGAATTGAATCATGAATCATGAATCGAATCATGAATCATGAAATAAATCATGAATTGAATCAAGATTCATGAACCATGAATTGAATCATGAAATAAATCATGAATCATGAATTGAATCATAAATCATGAATCATGAATTTAATCATGAATCATAATTTGAATCATGAATCATGAATTGAATCATGAATCATGAATCGAATCATAAATCATGAATCGAATCATGAATTGAATCATGAATCATGAAATGAATCATGAATCACAAATTGAATCATGAATCATGAATTGAATCAGGAATTACGAATTGAATCATGCATCATGAATTGAATCATGAATAAGAAATCGAATCATGAATCATGAAATGAATCATGAAATGAATCATGAATCATGAATTGAATCATAAATCCTGAATTGAATCATGAATCGAATCATGAATCATGAAATAAATAATGAATTGAATCATGAATTGAATCATGAATCATGAATCATGAATCATGAATCAAATCATGAATCATGAAATAAATCATGAATTGAATCAAGATTCATGAACCATGAATTGAATCATGAAATAAATCATGAATCATGAATTGAATCATAAATCATGAATCATAAATTTAATCATGAATCATGAATCGAATCATGAATTAAAAATTGAATCATGAATCATGAATCAAATCATGAATCATGAATCATGAATCGAATCATGAATTGAATCATGAATCATAAATCATGAATTGAATCATAAATTATAAATCA
>NW_027447382.1:0-32337 GCF_038048845.1 Mixophyes fleayi | reverse complement strand
TATTCATGATTCAATTCATGAATCATGATTCATGATTCAATTCATGATTCATGATTCATGATTCAGCTTATGATTCATGATTCATGATTCAATTCATGATTCAATTTATGATTCAGGATTTAATTCATGATTCATGATTCATGATTTAATTCATGATTCATGATTCATGATTCATGATTCAAGACATGATTCATGATTCATGATTCCATTCATAATTCATGATTCCATTCATGATTCCATTCATGATTCTCGATTCATGATTCAATTTATGATTCATGATTCATTATTCATGATTCGATTCATGATTCAATTCATGATTCATGATTCGATTCATGATTCCTGATTCAATTCATGATTTATGATTCATGATTCAATTCATGATTCATGATTCAATTCATGATTCAATTCATGAATCATGATTCATGATTCAATTCATGATTCATGATTCAATTCATGATTCATGATTCATGATTCTATTCATGATTCAATTCATGATTCATGATACAATTCATGATTCATGATTCAATTCATTATTCATGATTCGATTCATGATTCAATTCATGATTCATGATTCAATTCATGATTCATGATTCAATTCATGATTCATGATTCATGATTCAATTCATGATTCAATTCATGATTCATGATTCATGATTCATGATTTATGATTCAAATCATGATTCATTTCATGATTCATGATTCATGATTCAATTCATGATTCAATTCATGATTCATGATTCATGATTCATGATTTATGATTCAAATCATGATTCATTTCATGATTCATGATTCATGATTCAATTCATGATTCATGATTCAATTCATAATTCATGATTCATGATTCATGATTCAATTCATGATTCATGATTCGATTCATGATTCTTGATCCATGATTCATGATTCTTGATCCATGATTCATGATTCGATTCATGATTCATGATTCATGATTCGATTCATGATTCATGATTCATGATGCAATTCTCAATTCATGATTCGATTCATGATTCATGATTCAATTTATGATTCATGATTCATGATTCAATTCATGATTCATGATTCATGATTCAATTCATGATTCAATTCATTATTCATGATTCATGATTCAATTTATGATTCATGATTTATGATTCATGATTCATGATTCATGATTCATGATTCAATTCATGATTCATGATTCAATTCATGACTCAATTCATGATTCATGATTCAATTCATGATTCATGATTCATGATTTATGATTCAATTCATGATTCATGATTCATGATTAAATTCATGATTCAATACATGATTCATGATTCTATTCATGATTCATGATTTGATTCATGATTCTTGATTCATGATTCGATTCATGATTCATGATTCATGATTCAATTCATGATTTATGATTCATGATTCATGATTCAATTCATGATTCATGATTCATGATTCATGATTCAATTCATTATTCATGATTCATGATTTATGATTCAATTCATGATTCATGATTCGATTCATGATTCATGATTCGATTCATGATTCAATTCATGATTAATGATACAATTCATGATTCATGATTCAATTCATGATTCATGATTCATGATTTATGATTCAATTCATGATTCATGATATGAATCAATTCATGATTCATGATACAATTCATGATTCATGATTCAATTCATGATTCATGATTCATTATTCGATTCACGATTCATGATTCATGATTCATGTATCAATTCATGATTCATGATATGAATCAATTCATGATTCATGATTCAATTCATGATTCATGATTCGATTGATGAATCATGATTCATGATTCAATTCATGATTCATGATTCATGATTCAATTCATGATTCAATTCATGATTCATGATTCATGATTCAATTCATGATTCAATTCATGATTCATGATTCATGATTCAATTCATGATTCATGATTCATGATTTATGATTCAAATCATGATTCATTTCATGATTCATGATTCATGATTCAATTCATGATTCATGATTCAATTCATAATTCATGATTCATGATTCAATTCATGATTCATGATTCGATTCATGATTCATGATTCATGATTTAATTCATGATTCATGATTCATGATTCATGATTCATGATTCAATTCATAATTCATGATTCATGATTCATGATTCGATTCATGATTCATGATTCATGATTCAATTCATGATTCATGATTCGATTCATGATTCATGATTCGATTCATGATTCATGATTCGATTCATGATTCATGATTCAATTTATGATTCATGATTCATGATTCAATTCATGATTCATGATTCATGATTCAATTCATGATTCAATTCATGATTCATGATTCATGATTCAATTTATGATTCATAATTCATGATTCATGATTCATGATTCAATTCATGATTCATGATTGAATTCATGACTCAATTCATGATTCACTATTCAATTCATGATTCATGATTTATGATTCAATTCATGATTCATGATTCAATTCATGATTCAATACATGACTCATGATTCATGATTCCATTCATGATTCAATTTATGATTTATGATTCTTGATTCATGATTTTATTCATGATTCAATTCATGATTCATGATTCAATTCATGATTCAATTCATGATTCATGATTCATGATTCAATTCATGATTCATGATTCATAATTCAATTCATGATTCATGATTTTATTCATGATTCAATTCATGATTCATGATTCAATTCATGATTCATGATTCAATTCATGATTCAATTCATGATTCATGATTCATGATTCAATTCATGATTCATGATTCATGATTCAATTCATGATTCATGATTCGATTGATGAATCATGATTCATGATTCAATTCATGATTCATGATTCATGATTCATGATTTAATTCATGATTCATGATTCATGTTTCATAATTCAATTCATGATTCATGATTCATGATTCAATTCATGATTCAATTTATGATTTATGATTCTTGATTCATGATTTTATTCATGATTATATTCATGATTCATGATTCAATTCATGATTCAATTCATGATTCATGATTCAATTCATGATTCATGATTCATAATTCAATTCATGATTCATGATTTTATTCATGATTCAATTCATGATTCATGATTCAATTCATGATTCAATTCATGATTCATGATTCATGATTCAATTCATGATTCATGATTCATGATTCAATTCATGATTCATGATTCGATTGATGAATCATGATTCATGATTCAATTCATGATTCATGATTCATGATTCAATTCATGATTCATGATTCGATTGATGAATCATGATTCATGATTCAATTCATGATTCATGATTCATGATTTAATTCATGATTCATGATTCATGATTCAATTCATGATTCATGATTTATGATTCAATTCATGATTCAATTTATGATTTATGATTCTTGATTCATGATTTTATTCATGATTCAATTCATGATTCATGATTCAATTCATGATTCAATTCATGATTCATGATTCATGATTCAATTCATGATTCATGATTCATGATTCATGATTCAATTCTAGATTCATAATTCAATTCAGGATTCATGATTCATGATTTGATTCATGATTGAATTCAAGATTCATGATTCATGATTCGATTCATGATTTAATTCATGATTCATGATTCAATTCATGATTCATGATTCAATTCATGATTCATGATTCATGATTTGATTCATGATTCAATTCAAGATTCATGATTCGATTCATGATTCATGATTCAATTCATGATTCATGATTCAATTCATGATTCATGATTCATGATTCAATTCATGATTCATGATTCATGAAACAATTCATGATTCATGATTCATGATTCCTGATTCATGATTCGATTTATGATTCTTGATTCATGATTCATGATTCAATTCATGATTCATGATTCATGATTCAATTCATGATTCATGATTCATGATTCATGATTCATGATTCATGATTCATGATTCATGATTCAATTCATGATTCATGATTCGATTCATGATTCAATTCATGATTCATGATTCATGATTCATGATTCAATTCATGATTCAATTCATGATTCATGATTCATGATTCAATTTAAGATTCATGATTCATGATTCATGATTCCATTCATGGTTCATGATTCATGATTCATGATTCAATTCATGAATTATGATTCAATTCATGATTCATAATTCATGATTCATGATTCAATTCATGATTTATGATTCAAGATTCATGATTCATGATTCAATTCATGATTCATGATTCAATTCATGATTCATGATTCAATTCATGATTCGAATCCTCATTCAATTTATGATTCATGATTCGATTTATGATTCATGAATTATGATTCATGTTATTATTCATGATTCATGATTCAATTCAGGAGTCATGATTCATGATTCCTGATTCATGATTCAATTCATTAATCGATTCATGATTCAATTCATGATTCAATTCATGATTCATGATTCATGATTCTATTCATGATTCATGATTCATGATTCAATTCATGATTCATGATTCATGATTCATGATTCAATTCAAGATTTATGATTCGATTCATGATTCATGATTCAATTCATGATTCATGATTCATGATTCATGATTCAATTCATGATTCATGATTCATGATTCAATTTATGATTCATGATTCATGATTTAATTCATGATTCAATTCATGATTCATGATTCATTTCATGATTCAATTCATGGTTAAATATATGATTCATGATTCATGATTCAATTCATGATTCATGATTCAATTCATGATTCATGATTCAATTCATGATTTATGATTCAAGATTCATGATTCAAGATTCAATTCATGATTCATGATTCAATTCATGATTCGAATCCTCATTTAATTTATGATTCATGATTCGATTTATGATTCATGATTCATGATTCATGTCATGATTCATGATTCATGATTCGATTCATGATTCATGATTCAATTCATGATTCATGATTCATGATTCAATTCATGATTCATGATTCGATTCATGATTCAATTCATGATTCATGATTCATGATTCGATTCATGATTCATGATTCATGATTCAATTCATGATTCATGATTTTATTCATGATTCAATTCATGATTCATGATTCAATTCATGATTCAATTCATGATTCATGATTCATGATTCAATTCATGATTCATGATTCATGATTCAATTCATGATTCATGATTCGATTGATGAATCATGATTCATGATTCAATTCATGATTCATGATTTATGATTCATGATTTAATTCATGATTCATGATTCATGATTCAATTCATGATTCATGATTTATGATTCAATTCATGATTCAATTTATGATTTATGATTCTTAATTCATGATTTTATTCATGATTCAATTCATGATTCATGATTCAATTCATGATTCAATTCATGATTCATGATTCATGATTCAATTCATGATTCATGATTCATGATTCAATTCATGATTCATGATTCATGATTCATGATTCATGATTCATGATTCAATTCTTGATTCATAATTCAATTCAGGATTCATGATTCATGATTTGATTCATGATTGAATTCAAGATTTATGATTCATGATTCGATTCATGATTTAATTCATGATTCATGATTCAATTCATGATTCATGATTCAATTCATGATTCATGATTCATGATTCGATTCATGATTCAATTCAAGATTCATGATTCGATTTATGATTCATGATTCAATTCATGATTCATGATTCATGATTCAATTCATGATTCATGATTCATGAAACAATTCATGATTCATGATTCCTGATTCATGATTCGATTTATGATTCTTGATTCACGATTCATGATTCAATTCATGATTCATGATTCAATTCATGATTCATGATTCATGATTCATGATTCATGATTCATGATTCATGATTTGATGATTCGATTCATGATTCATGATTCAATTCATGATTCATGATTCATAATTCATGATTCATTTCATGATTCAATTCATGATTCATGATTCATGATTCAATTTAAGATTCATGATTCATGATTCATGATTCCATTCATGGTTCATGATTCATGATTCATGATTCAATTCATGAATTATGATTCAATTCATGATTCATAATTCATGATTCATGATTCAATTCATGATTTATGATTCAAGATTCATGATTCATGATTCAATTCATGATTCATGATTCAATTCATGATTCGAATCCTCATTCAATTTATGATTCATGATTCGATTTATGATTCATGAATTATGATTCATGTCATGATTCATGATTCATGATTCAATTCAGGAGTCATGATTCCTGATTCATGATTCAATTCATTAATCGATTCATGATTCAATTCATGATTCAATTCATGATTCATGATTCATGATTCGATTCATGATTCATGATTCATGATTCAATTCATGATTCATGATTCATTTCATGATTCAATTCATGATTAAATATATGATTCATGATTCATGATTCAATTCATGATTCATGATTCAATTCATGATTCATGATTCAATTCATGATTTATGATTCAAGATTCATGATTCAAGATTCAATTCATGATTCATGATTCAATTCATGATTCGAATCCTCATTCAATTTATGATTCATGATTCGATTTATGATTCATGATTCATGTCAAGATTCATGATTCATGATTCGATTCATGATTCATGATTCATGATTCAATTCATGATTCATGATTCATGATTCATGATTCAATTCAAGATTCATGATTCGATTCATGATTCATGATTCATGATTCAATTCATGATTCATGATTCATGATTCATGATTCATGATTCAATTCAAGATTCATGATTCGATTCATGATTCATGATTCAATTCATGATTCATGATTCATGATTCAATTCATGATTCATGATTCATGAAACAATTCATGATTCATGATTCATGATTCATGAAACAATTCATGATTCATGATTCATGATTCATGATTCAATTCATGATTCATGATTCATGATTCAATTCATGATTCATGATTCATGATTCATGATTCATGATTCAATTCATGATTCATGATTCATGATTCGATTCATGATTCAATTCAAGATTCATGATTCGATTCATGATTCATGATTCAATTCATGATTCATGATTCATGATTCAATTCATGATTCATGATTCATGAAACAATTCATGATTCATGATTCATGATTCCTGATTCATGATTCAATTCATGATTCATGATTCATGATTCAATTCATGATTCATGATTCATGATTCATGATTCATGATTCAATTCATGATTCATGTTTTATGATTCGATTCATGATTCATGATTCCATTCATTGTTCATGATTCATGATTCATGATTCAATTCATGAATTATGATTCAATTCATGATTCATAATTCATGATTCATGATTCAATTCATGATTTATGATTCAAGATTCATGATTCATGATTCAATTCATGATTCATGATTCAATTCATGATTCGAATCCTCATTCAATTTATGATTCATGATTCGATTTATGATTCATGAATTATGATTCATGTCATGATTCATGATTCATGATTCAATTCAGGAGTCATGATTCATGATTCCTGATTCATGATTCAATTCATTAATCGATTCATGATTCAATTCATGATTCAATTCATGATTCATGATTCATGATTCGATTCATGATTCATGATTCATGATTCAATTCATGATTCATGATTCATAATTGATGATTCAATTCATGATTCAAGATTTATGATTCGATTCATGATTCATGATTCAATTCATGATTCATGATTCATGAAACATGATTCAATTCATGATTCATGATTCATGATTCAATTTATGATTCATGATTCATGATTCATGATTTAATTCATAATTCAATTCATGATTCATGATTCATTTCATGATTCAATTCATGATTAAATATATAATTCATGATTCATGATTCAATTCATGATTCATGATTCAAGATTCATGAATCAAGATTCAATTCATGATTCAATTCATGATTCGAATCCTCATTCAATTTATGATTCATGATTCGATTTATGATTCATGATTCATGATTCATGTCATGATTCATGATTCATGATTCGATTCATGATTCATGATTTTATTCATGATTCAATTCATGATTCATGATTCAATTCATGATTCAATTCATGATTCATGATTCATGATTCAATTCATGATTCATGATTCAATTCATGATTCATGATTCGATTGATGAATCATGATTCATGATTCAATTCATGATTCATGATTTATGATTCATGATTTAATTCATGATTCATGATTCATGATTCAATTCATGATTCATGATTTATGATTCAATTCATGATTCAATTTATGATTTATGATTCTTAATTCATGATTTTATTCATGATTCAATTCATGATTCATGATTCAATTCATGATTCAATTCATGATTCATGATTCATGATTCAATTCATGATTCATGATTCATGATTCATGATTCATGATTCATGATTCAATTCTTGATTCATAATTCAATTCAGGATTCATGATTCATGATTTGATTCATGATTGAATTCAAGATTTATGATTCATGATTCGATTCATGATTTAATTCATGATTCATGATTCAATTCATGATTCATGATTCAATTCATGATTCATGATTCATGATTCGATTCATGATTCAATTCAAGATTCATGATTCGATTTATGATTCATGATTCAATTCATGATTCATGATTCATGATTCAATTCATGATTCATGATTCATGAAACAATTCATGATTCATGATTCCTGATTCATGATTCGATTTATGATTCTTGATTCACGATTCATGATTCAATTCATGATTCATGATTCAATTCATGATTCATGATTCATGATTCATGATTCATGATTCATAATTCATGATTCAATTCATGATTCATGATTTATGATTCGATTCATGATTCATGATTCAATTCATGATTCATGATTCATAATTCATGATTCAATTCATGATTCAATTCATGATTCATGATTCATGATTCAATTTAAGATTCATGATTCATGATTCATGATTCCATTCATGGTTCATGATTCATGATTCATGATTCAATTCATGAATTATGATTCAATTCATGATTCATAATTCATGATTCATGATTCAATTCATGATTTATGATTCAAGATTCATGATTCATGATTCAATTCATGATTCATGATTCAATTCATGATTCGAATCCTCATTCAATTTATGATTCATGATTCGATTTATGATTCATGAATTATGATTCATGTCATGATTCATGATTCATGATTCAATTCAGGAGTCATGATTCCTGATTCATGATTCAATTCATTAATCGATTCATGATTCAATTCATGATTCAATTCATGATTCATGATTCATGATTCGATTCATGATTCATGATTGATGATTCAATTCATGATTCATGATTCCTGATTCATGATTCAATTCATTAATCGATTCATGATTCAATTCATGATTCAATTCATGATTCATGATTCATGATTCGATTCATGATTCATGATTGATGATTCAATTCATGATTCATGATTCATGATTGATGATTCAATTCATGATTCAAGATTTATGATTCGATTCATGATTCATGATTCAATTCATGATTCATGATTCATGATTCAATTTATGATTCATGATTCATGATTCATGATTTAATTCATGATTCAATTCATGATTCATGATTCATTTCATGATTCAATTCATGATTAAATATATGATTCATGATTCATGATTCAATTCATGATTCATGATTCAATTCATGATTCATGATTCAATTCATGATTTATGATTCAAGATTCATGATTCAAGATTCAATTCATGATTCATGATTCAATTCATGATTCGAATCCTCATTCAATTTATGATTCATGATTCGATTTATGATTCATGATTCATGTCAAGATTCATGATTCATGATTCGATTCATGATTCATGATTCATGATTCAATTCATGATTCATGATTCATGATTCATGATTCATGATTCATGATTCATGATTCATGATTCAATTCAAGATTCATGATTCGATTCATGATTCATGATTCACTTCATGATTCATGATTCATGATTCAATTCATGATTCATGATTCATGATTCATGATTCATGAAACAATTCATGATTCATGATTCATGAAACAATTCATGATTCATGATTCATGATTCATGATTCAATTCATGATTCATGATTCATGATTCAATTCATGATTCATGATTCATGATTCATGATTCATGATTCAATTCATGATTCATGATTCATGATTCGATTCATGATTCAATTCAAGATTCATGATTCGATTCATGATTCATGATTCAATTCATGATTCATGATTCATGATTCAATTCATGATTCATGATTCATGAAACAATTCATGATTCATGATTCATGATTCCTGATTCATGATTCAATTCATGATTCATGATTCATGATTCAATTCATGATTCATGATTCATGATTCATGATTCATGATTCATGATTCATGATTCAATTCATGATTCATGATTTATGATTCGATTCATGATTCATGATTCAATTCATGATTCATGATTCATGATTCAATTCATGATTCAATTCATGATTCATGATTCATGATTCAATTTAAGATTCATGATTCATGATTCAATTCATTGTTCATGATTCATGATTCATGATTCAATTCATGAATTATGATTCAATTCATGATTCATAATTCATGATTCATGATTCAATTCATGATTTATGATTCAAGATTCATGATTCATGATTCAATTCATGATTCATGATTCAATTCATGATTCATGATTCAATTCATGATTCGAATCCTCATTCAATTTATGATTCATGATTCGATTTATGATTCATGAATTATGATTCAATTCATGATTCATGATTCATGATTCAATTTATGATTCATGATTCATGATTCATGATTTAATTCATAATTCAATTCATGATTCATGATTCATTTCATGATTCAATTCATGATTAAATATATAATTCATGATTCATGATTCAATTCATGATTCATGATTCAAGATTCATGATTCAAGATTCAATTCATGATTCAATTCATGATTCGAATCCTCATTCAATTTATGATTCATGATTCGATTTATGATTCATGATTCATGATTCATGTCATGATTCATGATTCATGATTCGATTCATGATTCATGATTCATGATTCAATTCATGATTCATGATTCATGATTCAATTCATGATTCATGATTCGATTCATGATTCAATTCATGATTCATGATTCAATTCATGATTCATGAAGCATGATTCATGATTCATGATTCAATTCATAATTCATGATTCATGATTCAATTCATGATTCATGATGCGATTCATGATTCTTGATTCATGATTCATGATTCGATTCATGATTCATGATTCAATTCATGATTTATGATTCATGATTCATGATTCATGATTCATGATTCGATTCATGATTCATGATTCAATTCATGATTTATGATTCATGATTCATGATTCAATTCATGATTCAAGATTCATGATTCGATTCATGATACATGATTCAATTCGTGATTCATGATTCATGATTTGATTTATGATTGAATTCATGATTCAGGATTTGATTCATGATTCAATTCATGATTTATGATTCATGATTCAATTCATGATTCTTGATTCATGATTCAATTCATGATTCATGATTTATGATTCAATTCATGATTCAATTCATGATTCATGATTCAATTCATGATTCATGATTCAATTCATGATTCATGATTCATGATTTAATTCATGATTCATGATTCAATTCATGAATCATGATTCATGATTCAATTCATGATTCATGATTTATGATTCAATTCATGATTCAATTCATGAATTATGATTCAATTCATGATTCATGATTCAATTCATGATTTATTATTTATGATTCAATTCATGATTCATGATTCATGATTCAATTCATGATTCATGATTTATGATTCAATTCATGATTCATGATTTAATTCATGATTCATGATTCAATTCATGATTCATGATTCATGATTCATGATTCATGATTCGATTCATGAATCATGATTCATGATTCAATTCATGATTCATGATTCATGATTCGATTCATGATTCATGATTCAATTCATGATTCATGATTCAATTCATGATTCATGATTCATGATTCAATTCATGATTCATGATTCATGATTCAATTCATGATTCATGATTCATGATTCATGATTCATGATTCAATTCATGATTCATGATTCGATTCATGATTCAATTCATGATCCATGATTCATGATTCATGATTTAATTCATGATTGATGATTCGTGATTCAATTCATGATTCATGATTCATGATTCCTGATTCATGATGCGATTTATGATTCATGATTCATGATTCATGATTCAATTCATGATTCATGATTCATGATTCAATTCATGATTCATGATTCATGATTCATGATTCATGATTCAATTCATGATTCATGATTCGATTCATGATTCAATTCATGATTCATGATTCATGATTCATGATTTAATTCATGATTCATGATTCATGATTCAATTCATGATTCATGATTCATGATTCCTGATTCATGATTCGATTTATGATTCATGATTCATGATTCATGATTTAATTCATGATTCATGATTCATGATTCAATTCATGATTCATGATTCGATTCATGATTCTTAATTCCTGATTCATGATTTGATTCATGATCATAATTCATGATTCATGATTCATGATTCAATTCATGATTCATGATTCATGATTCAATTCATAATTCATGATTCATGATTCAATTCATGATTTATGATTCAAGATTCATGATTCATGATTCAATTCATGATTCATGATTCAATTCATGATTCGAAACCTCATTCAATTTATGATTCATGATTTAATTCATGATTCATGATTCATGATTCATGATTTAATTCATGATTCATGATTCATGATTCAATTCATGATTCAATTTATGATTTATGATTCTTGATTCATGATTTTATTCATGATTCAATTCATGATTCATGATTCAATTCATGATTTTATTCATGATTCAATTCATGATTTTATTCATGATTCAATTCATGATTGTTGATTCAATTCATGATTCAATTCATGATTCATGATTCATGATTCAATTCATGATTCATGATTCAATTCATGATTCATGATTTTATTCATGATTCAATTCATGATTCATGATTCAATTCATGGTTCAATTCATGATTCATGATTCAATTCATGATTCAAGATTCATGGTTCAATTCATGATTCATGATTCAATTGATGATTCATGATTTATGATTCATGATTTAATTCATGATTCATGATTCATGATTCAATTCATGATTCATGATTCGATTCATGATTCAATTTATGATTTATGATTCTTGATTCATGATTTTATTCATGATTCAATTCATAATTCGATTCATGATTCATGATTCAATTCATGAATCATGATTTATGATTCAATTCATTATTCATGATTCAATTCATGATTCATAATTCATGTTTCATGATTCAATTCATGATTCATGATTCAAGATTCATGATTCATGATTCAATTCATGATTCATGATTTAATTTATGATTCGAATCCTGATTCAATTCATGATTCATGATTCGATTTATGATTCATGATTCATGATTCCATTCATGATTCATGATTCATAATTCATTATTCAATTCATGATTTATGATTCATGATTCCATTCATGATTCATGATTCATAATTCATTTCATGATTCATGATTCATGATTCAATTCATGATTCATGATTCATGATTCATGATTCAATTCATGATTCATGATTCATGATTCAATTCATGATTCATGATTCATGATTTAATTCATGATTCAATTCATGATTCATGAATCATGATTCAATTTATGATTCATGATTCATGATTTAATTCATGATTCATGATTTATGATTTAATTCATGATTCAATTCATGATTCATGATTCATGATTCAATTTAAGATTCATTAAACATGATTCATGATTTAATTCATGATTTAATTCATGATTCATGATTCAATTCATGATTCAATTCATGATTCAATTCATGATTCATGATTCATGATTCAATTCATGATTCATGATTCAATTCATGATTCGAAACCTCATTCAATTTATGATTCATGATTTAATTCATGATTCATGATTCATGATTCATGATTTAATTCATGATTCATGATTCATGATTCAATTCATGATTCAATTTATGATTTATGATTCTTGATTCATGATTTTATTCATGATTCAATTCATGATTCATGATTCAATTCATGATTTTATTCATGATTCAATTCATGATTTTATTCATGATTCAATTCATGATTGTTGATTCAATTCATGATTCAATTCATGATTCATGATTCATGATTCAATTCATGATTCATGATTCAATTCATGATTCATGATTTTATTCATGATTCAATTCATGATTCATGATTCAATTCATGGTTCAATTCATGATTCATGATTCAATTCATGATTCAAGATTCATGGTTCAATTCATGATTCATGATTCAATTGATGATTCATGATTTATGATTCATGATTTAATTCATGATTCATGATTCATGATTCAATTCATGATTCATGATTCGATTCATGATTCAATTTATGATTTATGATTCTTGATTCATGATTTTATTCATGATTCAATTCATAATTCGATTCATGATTCATGATTCAATTCATGAATCATGATTTATGATTCAATTCATTATTCATGATTCAATTCATGATTCATAATTCATGTTTCATGATTCAATTCATGATTCATGATTCAAGATTCATGATTCATGATTCAATTCATGATTCATGATTTAATTTATGATTCGAATCCTGATTCAATTCATGATTCATGATTCGATTTATGATTCATGATTCATGATTCCATTCATGATTCATGATTCATAATTCATTATTCAATTCATGATTTATGATTCATGATTCCATTCATGATTCATGATTCATAATTCATTTCATGATTCATGATTCATGATTCAATTCATGATTCATGATTCATGATTCATGATTCAATTCATGATTCATGATTCATGATTCAATTCATGATTCATGATTCATGATTTAATTCATGATTCAATTCATGATTCATGAATCATGATTCAATTTATGATTCATGATTCATGATTTAATTCATGATTCATGATTTATGATTTAATTCATGATTCAATTCATGATTCATGATTCATGATTCAATTTAAGATTCATTAAACATGATTCATGATTTAATTCATGATTTAATTCATGATTCATGATTCAATTCATGATTCAATTCATGATTCAATTCATGATTCATGATTCATGATTCAATTCATGATTCATGATTCAATTCATGATCCATGATTCAATTCATGATTCATGATTCATGATTCATGATTCCATTCATGGTTCATGATTCATGATTCATGATTTAATTCATGAATTATGATTCAATTCATGATTCATGATTCAATTCATGATTTATGATTCAAGATTCATGATTCATGATTCAATTCATGATTCATGATTCAATTCATGATTCGAATCCTCATTCAATTTATGATTCATGATTCGATTTATGATTCATGATTCATGATTCATGTCATGATTCATGATTCATGATTCATGATTCAATTCATGATTCATGATTCATGATTCCTGATTCATGATTCGATTCATGATTCATGATTCATGATTCAATTCATTAATCGATTCATGATTCAATTCATGATTCAATTCATGATTCATGATTCATGATTCGATTCATGATTCATGATTCAAAATTCAATGCATGATTCAATTCATGATTCATGATTCAATTCATGATTCATGATTCATGATTGATGATTCAATTCATGATTCAAGATTTATGATTCGATTCATGATTGATGATTCAATTCATGATTCATGATTCATGATTCATGATTCAATTCTTGATTCAATTCATGATTCATGATTCATGATTCAATTTATGATTCATGATTAATGATTCATGATTTAAATAATGATTCAATTCATGATTCATGATTCAATTCATGATTCAATTCATGATTCAATTTATGATTCATGATTCAATTCATGATTCATGATTCAATTCATGATTCATGATTCATGATTCCATTCATGGTTCATGATTCATGATTCATGATTCAATTCATGAATTATGATTCAATTCATGATTCATAATTCATGATTCATGATTCAAGTCATGATTTATGATTCAAGATTCATGATTCAAGATTCAATTCATGATTCATGATTCAATTCATGATTCGAATCCTCATTCAATTTATGATTCATGATTCGATTTATGATTCATGATTCATGATTCATGTCATGATTCATGATTCATGATTCATGATTCAATTCATGATTCATGATTCCTGATTCCTGATTCATGATTCGATTCATGATTCATGATTCATGATTCATGATTCAATTCATGATTCATGATTCATTATTCAATTCATGATTCATGATTCGATTCATGATTCAATTCATGATTCATGATTCATGATTCGATTCATGATTCATGATTCATGATTCAATTCATGATTCATGATTCATGATTTAATTCATGATTCATGATTCGATTCATGATTCTTAATTCATGATTCATGATTCGATTCATGATTCATGATTCATGATTCAATTCATGATTCATGATTCATGATTCATGATTCAATTCATGATTCATGATTCATGATTCATGATTCATGATTCAATTCATAATTCATGATTCATGATTCAATTCATGATTCATGATGTGATTCATGATTCTTGATTCATGATTCATAATTCGATTCATGATTCATGATTCAATTCATGATTTATGATTCATGATTCATGATTCAATTCATGATTCAAGATTCATAATTCGATTCATGATTCATGATTCATGATTTGATTTATGATTGAATTCATGATTCAGGATTCGATTCATGATTTAATTCATGATTTAAGAATCATGATTCAATTCATGATTCTTGATTCATGATTCAATTCATGATTCAATTCAAGATACATGATTCATGATTTAATTCATGATTCATGATTCATGATTTATGATTCAATTCATGATTCAATTCATGATTCATGATTCAAGATTTATGATTCATGATTTAATTCATGATTCATGATTCATGATTTATGATTCAATTCATGATTCAATTCATGATTCATGATTCAATTCATGATTCATGATTCATGATTCAATTCATGATTCATAATTCAATTCATGAATCATGATTCATGATTCAATTCATGATTCATGATTCATGATTAATGATTCAATTCATGATTCAATTCATGAATTATGATTCAATTCATGATTCATGATTCAATTCATGATTCATTATTTATGATTCAATTCATGATTCATGATTCAATTCATGATTCATGATTCATGATTTAATTCATGATTCATGATTCGATTCATGATTCTTAATTCATGATTCATGATTCGATTCATGATTCATGATTCATGATTCAATTCATGATTCATGATTCATGATTCATGATTCATGATTCATGATTCAATTCATGATTCATGATTCATGATTCATGATTCATGATTCAATTCATAATTCATGATTCATGATTCAATTCATGATTCATGATGTGATTCATGATTCTTGATTCATGATTCATAATTCGATTCATGATTCATGATTCAATTCATGATTTATGATTCATGATTCATGATTCAATTCATGATTCAAGATTCATAATTCGATTCATGATTCATGATTCATGATTTGATTTATGATTGAATTCATGATTCAGGATTCGATTCATGATTTAATTCATGATTTAAGAATCATGATTCAATTCATGATTCTTGATTCATGATTCAATTCATGATTCAATTCAAGATACATGATTCATGATTTAATTCATGATTCATGATTCATGATTTATGATTCAATTCATGATTCAATTCATGATTCATGATTCAAGATTTATGATTCATGATTTAATTCATGATTCATGATTCATGATTTATGATTCAATTCATGATTCAATTCATGATTCATGATTCAATTCATGATTCATGATTCATGATTCAATTCATGATTCATAATTCAATTCATGAATCATGATTCATGATTCAATTCATGATTCATGATTCATGATTAATGATTCAATTCATGATTCAATTCATGAATTATGATTCAATTCATGATTCATGATTCAATTCATGATTCATTATTTATGATTCAATTCATGATTCATGATTCAATTCATGATTCATGATTCAATTCATGATTCATGATTTATGATTCAATTCATGATTCATGATTCATGATTCAATTCATGATTCATGATTCATGATTCATGAATCATGATTCATGATTCGATTCATGAATCATGATTCATGATTCAATTCATGATTCATGATTCAATTCATGATTCATGATTTATGATTCAATTCATGATTCATGATTCATGATTCAATTCATGATTCATGATTCATGATTCATGAATCATGATTCATGATTCGATTCATGAATCATGATTCATGATTCGATTCATGAATCATGATTCATGAATAAATTCATGATTCATGATTCGATTCATGATTCATGATTCAATTCATGATTCATGATTCAATTCATGATTCATGATTCATGATTCAATTCATGATTCATGATTCAGGATTCAATTCATGATTCATGATTCATGATTCCTGATTCATGATTCGATTTATGATTCATGATTCATTATTCATGATTCGATTCATGATTCATGATTCAATTCATGATTCATGATTCAATTCATGATTCATGATTCAGGATTCAATTCATGATTTATGATTCATGATTCCTGATTCATGATTCGATTTATGATTCATGATTCATTATTCATGATTCGATTCATGATTCAATTCATGATTCATGATTCATGATTCATGATTCAATTCATAATTCATGATTCATGATTCAATTCATGATTCATGATTCGATTCATGATTCTTGATTCATGATTCATGATTCGATTATTGATTCATGATTCATGATTCGATTATTGATTCATGATTCAATTCATGAATCATGATTCATGATTCAATTCATGATTCATGATTCATGATTTATGATTCAATTCATGATTCATGATTCGATTATTGATTCATGATTCAATTCATGAATCATGATTCATGATTCAATTCATGATTCATGATTCATGATTTATGATTCAATTCATGATTCATGATTCAATTCATGATTCATGATTCAATTCATGATTCATGATTTATGATTCAATTCATGATTCATGATTTATGATTCATGATTCATGATTTAATTCATGATTCATGATTCATGATTCATGATTCAATTCATGATTCATGATTCATGATTCAATTCATGATTCATGATTCGATTCATGATTCTTGATTCATGATTCATGATTCGATTCATGATTCATGATTCATGATTCAATTCTTAAATCATGATTTATGATTTATGATTCATGATTCAATTCATGATTCATGATTCATGATTCATGATTCAATTCATAATTCATGATTCATGATTCGATTCATGATTCATGATTCGATTCATGATTCATGATTCATGATTCAATTCATGATTCATGATTCATGATTCATGATTTATGATTCAATTCATAATTCATGATTCATGATTTGATTCATGATTCATGATTCGATTCATGATTCAAGATTCATGATTCAATTCATGATTCATGATTCAAATCATGATTCATGATTCAAATCATGATTCATGATTCAAATCATGATTCATGATTCAAATCATGATTCATGATTCAATTCAAGATTCATGATTCAATTCATGATTTATGATTCATGATTCGATTCATGATTCATGATTCATGATTGATGATTCAATTCATGATTCAAGATTTATGATTCGATTCATGATTCGTGATTCAATTCATGATTCATGATTCAATTCATGATTCATGATTCATGATTCGATTCATGATTCATGATTCATGATTGATGATTCATTTCATGATTCAAGATTTATGATTCGATTCATGATTCAATTCATAATTCATGATTCATGATTCAATTCTTGATTCAATTCATGATTCATGATTCATGATTCAATTTATGATTCATGATTCATGATTCATGATTTAATTCATGATTCAATTCATGATTCATGATTCAATTCATGATTCAATTCATGATTCAATATATGATTCATGATTCATGATTCAATTTATGATTCATGATTCAATTCATGATTCATGATTCAATTCATGATTCATGATTCATGATTCCATTCATGGTTCATGATTCATGATTCATGATTCAATTCATGAATTATGATTTAATTCATGATTCATAATTCATGATTCATGATTCAATTCATGATTTATGATTCAAGATTCATGATTCAAGATTCAATTCATGATTCATGATTCAATTCATGATTCGAATCCTCATTCAATTTATGATTTATGATTCAAATTATGATTCATGATTCATGATTCATGTCATGATTCATGATTCATGATTCATGATTCATTTCATGATTCATGATTCATGATTCCTGATTCATGATTCGATTCATAAATCATGATTCATGATTCATGATTCAATTCATGATTCATGATTCAATTCATGATTCATGATTTGATTCATGATTCAATTCATGATTCATGATTCATGATTCGATTCATGATTCATGATTCATGATTCAATTCATGATTCATGATTCATGATTTAATTCATGATTCATGATTCGATTCATGATTCTTGATTCATGATTCATGATTCGATTCATGATTCATGATTCATGATTGATGATTCAATTCATGATTCAAGATTTATGATTCGATTCATGATTCATGATTCAATTCATAATTCATGATTCAATTCATGATTCATGATTCATGATTCGATTCATGATTCATGATTCATGATTGATGATTCAATTCATGATTCAAGATTTATGATTCGATTCATGATTCATGATTCAATTCATAATTCATGATTCATGATTCATGATTCAATTCTTGATTCAATTCATGATTCATGATTCATGATTCAATTTATGATTCATGATTCATGATTCATGATTTAATTCATGATTCATGATTCAATTCATGATTCATGATTCATGATTCATGAATCATGATTCATGATTCGATTCATGAATCATGATTCATGATTCGATTCATGAATCATGATTCATGAATAAATTCATGATTCATGATTCGATTCATGATTCATGATTCAATTCATGATTCATGATTCAATTCATGATTCATGATTCATGATTCAATTCATGATTCATGATTCAGGATTCAATTCATGATTCATGATTCATGATTCCTGATTCATGATTCGATTTATGATTCATGATTCATTATTCATGATTCGATTCATGATTCATGATTCAATTCATGATTCATGATTCGATTCATGATTTAATTCATAATTCATGATTCAATTCAAGATTCATGATTCAATTCATGATTTATGATTCATGATTCGATTCATGATTCATGATTGATGATTCAATTCATGATTCAAGATTTATGATTCGATTCATGATTCGTGATTCAATTCATGATTCATGATTCAATTCATGATTCATGATTCATGATTCGATTCATGATTCATGATTCATGATTGATGATTCAATTCATGATTCAAGATTTATGATTCGATTCATGATTCAATTCATAATTCATGATTCATGATTCAATTCTTGATTCAATTCATGATTCATGATTCATGATTCAATTTATGATTCATGATTCATGATTCATGATTTAATTCATGATTCAATTCATGATTCATGATTCAATTCATGATTCAATTCATGATTCAATATATGATTCATGATTCATGATTCAATTTATGATTCATGATTCAATTCATGATTCATGATTCAATTCATGATTCATGATTCATGATTCCATTCATGGTTCATGATTCATGATTCATGATTCAATTCATGAATTATGATTTAATTCATGATTCATAATTCATGATTCATGATTCAATTCATGATTTATGATTCAAGATTCATGATTCAAGATTCAATTCATGATTCATGATTCAATTCATGATTCGAATCCTCATTCAATTTATGATTTATGATTCAAATTATGATTCATGATTCATGATTCATGTCATGATTCATGATTCATGATTCATGATTCATTTCATGATTCATGATTCATGATTCCTGATTCATGATTCGATTCATAAATCATGATTCATGATTCATGATTCAATTCATGATTCATGATTCAATTCATGATTCATGATTTGATTCATGATTCAATTCATGATTCATGATTCATGATTCGATTCATGATTCATGATTCATGATTCAATTCATGATTCATGATTCATGATTTAATTCATGATTCATGATTCGATTCATGATTCTTGATTCATGATTCATGATTCGATTCATGATTCATGATTCATGATTGATGATTCAATTCATGATTCAAGATTTATGATTCGATTCATGATTCATGATTCAATTCATAATTCATGATTCAATTCATGATTCATGATTCAATTCATGATTCATGATTCATGATTCGATTCATGATTCATGATTCATGATTGATGATTCAATTCATGATTCAAGATTTATGATTCGATTCATGATTCATGATTCAATTCATAATTCATGATTCATGATTCATGATTCAATTCTTGATTCAATTCATGATTCATGATTCATGATTCAATTTATGATTCATGATTCATGATTCATGATTTAATTCATGATTCATGATTCAATTCATGATTCATGATTCATGATTCATGAATCATGATTCATGATTCGATTCATGAATCATGATTCATGATTCGATTCATGAATCATGATTCATGAATAAATTCATGATTCATGATTCGATTCATGATTCATGATTCAATTCATGATTCATGATTCAATTCATGATTCATGATTCATGATTCAATTCATGATTCATGATTCAGGATTCAATTCATGATTCATGATTCATGATTCCTGATTCATGATTCGATTTATGATTCATGATTCATTATTCATGATTCGATTCATGATTCATGATTCAATTCATGATTCATGATTCGATTCATGATTTAATTCATAATTCATGATTCAATTCAAGATTCATGATTCAATTCATGATTTATGATTCATGATTCGATTCATGATTCATGATTGATGATTCAATTCATGATTCAAGATTTATGATTCGATTCATGATTCGTGATTCAATTCATGATTCATGATTCAATTCATGATTCATGATTCATGATTCGATTCATGATTCATGATTCATGATTGATGATTCAATTCATGATTCAAGATTTATGATTCGATTCATGATTCAATTCATAATTCATGATTCATGATTCAATTCTTGATTCAATTCATGATTCATGATTCATGATTCAATTTATGATTCATGATTCATGATTCATGATTTAATTCATGATTAAATTCATGATTCATGATTCAATTCATGATTCAATTCATGATTCAATATATGATTCATGATTCATGATTCAATTTATGATTCATGATTCAATTCATGATTCATGATTCAATTCATGATTCATGATTCATGATTCCATTCATGGTTCATGATTCATGATTCATGATTCAATTCATGAATTATGATTTAATTCATGATTCATAATTCATGATTCATGATTCAATTCATGATTTATGATTCAAGATTCATGATTCAAGATTCAATTCATGATTCATGATTCAATTCATGATTCGAATCCTCATTCAATTTATGATTTATGATTCAAATTATGATTCATGATTCATGATTCATGTCATGATTCATGATTCATGATTCATGATTCATTTCATGATTCATGATTCATGATTCCTGATTCATGATTCGATTCATAAATCATGATTCATGATTCATGATTCAATTCATGATTCATGATTTGATTCATGATTCAATTCATGATTCATGATTCATGATTCGATTCATGATTCATGATTCATGATTCAATTCATGATTCATGATTCATGATTTAATTCATGATTCATGATTCGATTCATGATTCTTGATTCATGATTCATGATTCGATTCATGATTCATGATTCATGATTGATGATTCAATTCATGATTCAAGATTTATGATTCGATTCATGATTCATGATTCAATTCATAATTCATGATTCAATTCATGATTCATGATTCATGATTCGATTCATGATTCATGATTCATGATTGATGATTCAATTCATGATTCAAGATTTATGATTCGATTCATGATTCATGATTCAATTCATAATTCATGATTCATGATTCATGATTCAATTCTTGATTCAATTCATGATTCATGATTCATGATTCAATTTATGATTCATGATTCATGATTCATGATTTAATTCATGATTCATGATTCAATTCATGATTCATGATTCATGATTCATGAATCATGATTCATGATTCGATTCATGAATCATGATTCATGATTCGATTCATGAATCATGATTCATGAATAAATTCATGATTCATGATTCGATTCATGATTCATGATTCAATTCATGATTCATGATTCAATTCATGATTCATGATTCATGATTCAATTCATGATTCATGATTCAGGATTCAATTCATGATTCATGATTCATGATTCCTGATTCATGATTCGATTTATGATTCATGATTCATTATTCATGATTCGATTCATGATTCATGATTCAATTCATGATTCATGATTCAATTCATGATTCATGATTCAGGATTCAATTCATGATTCATGATTCATGATTCCTGATTCATAATTCGATTTATGATTCATGATTCATTATTCATGATTCGATTCATGATTCAATTCATGATTCATGATTCATGATTCATGATTCAATTCATAATTCATGATTCATGATTCAATTCATGATTCATGATTCGATTCATGATTCTTGATTCATGATTCATGATTCGATTATTGATTCATGATTCATGATTCGATTATTGATTCATGATTCAATTCATGAATCATGATTCATGATTCAATTCATGATTCATGATTCATGATTTATGATTCAATTCATGATTCATGATTCGATTATTGATTCATGATTCAATTCATGAATCATGATTCATGATTCAATTCATGATTCATGATTCATGATTTATGATTCAATTCATGATTCATGATTCAATTCATGATTCATGATTCAATTCATGATTCATGATTTATGATTCAATTCATGATTCATGATTCAATTCATGATTCATGATTTAATTCATGATTCATGATTCATGATTCATGATTCAATTCATGATTCATGATTCATGATTCAATTCATGATTCATGATTCGATTCATGATTCTTGATTCATGATTCATGATTCGATTCATGATTCATGATTCATGATTCAATTCTTAAATCATGATTTATGATTTATGATTCAATTCATGATTCATGATTCAATTCATGATTCATGATTTAATTCATGATTCTTGATTCATGATTCATGATTCAATTCATGATTCATGATTCATGATTCAATTCATGATTCATGATTCGATTCATGATTCTTGATTCATGATTCATGATTCAATTCATGATTCATGATTTATGATTCAATTCATGATTCATGATTCAATTCATGATTCATGATTTAATTCATGATTCATGATTCATGATTCATGATTCAATTCATAATTCATGATTCATGATTCGATTCATGATTCATGATTCGATTTATGATTCATGATTCATGATTCAATTCATGATTCATGATTCATGATTCATGATTTATGATTCAATTCATAATTCATGATTCATGATTTGATTCATGATTCATGATTCGATTCATGATTCAAGATTCATGATTCAATTCATGATTCATGATTCAAATCATGATTCATGATTCAAATCATGATTCATGATTCATGATTCGATTCATGATTTAATTCATAATTCATGATTCAATTCAAGATTCATGATTCAATTCATGATTTATGATTCATGATTCGATTCATGATTCATGATTCATGATTGATGATTCAATTCATGATTCAAGATTTATGATTCGATTCATGATTCGTGATTCAATTCATGATTCATGATTCAATTCATGATTCATGATTCATGATTCGATTCATGATTCATGATTCATGATTGATGATTCAATTCATGATTCAAGATTTATGATTCGATTCATGATTCAATTCATAATTCATGATTCATGATTCAATTCTTGATTCAATTCATGATTCATGATTCATGATTCAATTTATGATTCATGATTCATGATTCATGATTCAATTCATGATTCAATTCATGATTCAATATATGATTCATGATTCATGATTCAATTTATGATTCATGATTCAATTCATGATTCATGATTCAATTCATGATTCATGATTCATGATTCCATTCATGGTTCATGATTCATGATTCATGATTCAATTCATGAATTATGATTTAATTCATGATTCATAATTCATGATTCATGATTCAATTCATGATTTATGATTCAAGATTCATGATTCAAGATTCAATTCATGATTCATGATTCAATTCATGATTCGAATCCTCATTCAATTTATGATTTATGATTCAAATTATGATTCATGATTCATGATTCATGTCATGATTCATGATTCATGATTCATGATTCATTTCATGATTCATGATTCATGATTCCTGATTCATGATTTGATTCATAAATCATGATTCATGATTCATGATTCAATTCATGATTCATGATTCAATTCATGATTCATGATTTGATTCATGATTCAATTCATGATTCATGATTCATGATTCGATTCATGATTCATGATTCATGATTCAATTCATGATTCATGATTCATGATTTAATTCATGATTCATGATTCGATTCATGATTCTTGATTCATGATTCATGATTCGATTCATGATTCATGATTCATGATTGATGATTCAATTCATGATTCAAGATTTATGATTCGATTCATGATTCATGATTCAATTCATAATTCATGATTCAATTCATGATTCATGATTCATGATTCGATTCATGATTCATGATTCATGATTGATGATTCAATTCATGATTCAAGATTTATGATTCGATTCATGATTCATGATTCAATTCATAATTCATGATTCATGATTCATGATTCAATTCTTGATTCAATTCATGATTCATGATTCATGATTCAATTTATGATTCATGATTCATGATTCATGATTTAATTCATGATTCATGATTCATGATTTATGATTCAATTCATGATTCATGATTCAATTCATGATTCATGATTTAATTCATGATTCATGATTCATGATTCATGATTCAATTCATGATTCATGATTCATGATTCAATTCATGATTCATGATTCGATTCATGATTCTTGATTCATGATTCATGATTCGATTCATGATTCATGATTCATGATACAATTCTTGAATCATGATTTATGATTTATGATTCATGATTCAATTCATGATTCATGATTCATGATTCATGATTCAATTCATAATTCATGATTCATGATTCGATTCATGATTCATGATTCGATTCATGATTCATGATTCATGATTCAATTCATGATTCATGATTCATGATTCATGATTCATGATTCATGATTCATGATTCATGATTCAATTCATAATTCATGATTCATGATTCGATTCATGATTCATGATTCGATTCATGATTCATGATTTATGATTCAATTCATGATTCATGATTCAATTCATGATTCATGATTCAATTCATGATTCATGATTCATGATTCAATTCATGATTCATGATTCATGATTCAATTCATGATTCATGATTTATGATTCAATTCATGATTCATGATTCAATTCATGATTCATGATTCAATTCATGATTCATGATTCATGATTCGATTCATGATTCATGATTCATGATTCAATTCATGATTCATGATTCATGATTTAATTCATGATTCATGATTCGATTCATGATTCTTGATTCATGATTCATGATTCGATTCATGATTCATGATTCATGATTGATGATTCAATTCATGATTCAAGATTTATGATTCGATTCATGATTCATGATTCAATTCATAATTCATGATTCAATTCATGATTCATGATTCATGATTCGATTCATGATTCATGATTCATGATTGATGATTCAATTCATGATTCAAGATTTATGATTCGATTCATGATTCATGATTCAATTCATAATTCATGATTCATGATTCATGATTCAATTCTTGATTCAATTCATGATTCATGATTCATGATTCAATTTATGATTCATGATTCATGATTCATGATTTAATTCATGATTCATGATTCATGATTTATGATTCAATTCATGATTCATGATTCAATTCATGATTCATGATTTAATTCATGATTCATGATTCATGATTCATGATTCAATTCATGATTCATGATTCATGATTCAATTCATGATTCATGATTCGATTCATGATTCTTGATTCATGATTCATGATTCGATTCATGATTCATGATTCATGATACAATTCTTGAATCATGATTTATGATTTATGATTCATGATTCAATTCATGATTCATGATTCATGATTCATGATTCAATTCATAATTCATGATTCATGATTCGATTCATGATTCATGATTCGATTCATGATTCATGATTCATGATTCAATTCATGATTCATGATTCATGATTCATGATTCATGATTCATGATTCATGATTCAATTCATAATTCATGATTCATGATTCGATTCATGATTCATGATTCGATTCATGATTCATGATTCATGATTCATGATTCAATTCATAATTCATGATTCATGATTCGATTCATGATTCATGATTCGATTCATGATTCATGATTTATGATTCAATTCATGATTCATGATTCAATTCATGATTCATGATTCAATTCATGATTCATGATTCATGATTCAATTCATGATTCATGATTCATGATTCAATTCATGATTCATGATTTATGATTCAATTCATGATTCATGATTCAATTCATGATTCATGATTCAATTCATGATTCATGATTTATGATTCAATTCATGATTCATGATTCAATTCATGATTCATGATTCAATTCATGATTCATGATTTAATTCATGATTCATGATTCATGATTCATGATTCAATTCATGATTCATGATTCATGATTCAATTCATGATTCATGATTCGATTCATGATTCTTGATTCATGATTCATGATTCGATTCATGATTCATGATTCATGATTCAATTCTTGAATCATGATTTATGATTTATGATTCATGATTCAATTCATGATTCATGATTCATGATTCATGATTCAATTCATGATTCATGATTCATGATTCATGATTCATGATTCATGATTCAATTCATAATTCATGATTCATGATTCGATTCATGATTCATGATTCGATTCATGATTCATGATTCATGATTCATGATTCATGATTCATGATTCAATTCATGATTCAAGATTCATGATTCAATTCATGATTCATGATTCAAATCATGATTCATGATTCAAATCATGATTCATGATTCATGATTCGATTCATGATTTAATTCATGATTCATGATTCAATTCAAGATTCATGATTCAATTCATGGTTTATGATTCATGATTCGATTCATGATTCATGATTCATGATTGATGATTCAATTCATGATTCAAGATTTATGATTCGATTCATGATTCATGATTCAATTCATGATTCATGATTCAATTCATGATTCATGATTCATGATTCGATTCATGATTCATGATTCATGATTGATGATTCAATTCATGATTCAAGATTTATGATTCGATTCATGATTCATGATTCAATTCATAATTCATGATTCATGATTCATGATTCAATTCTTGATTCAATTCATGATTCATGATTCATGATTCAATTTATGATTCATGATTCATGATTTAATTCATGATTCAATTCATGATTCATGATTCAATTCATGATTCAATTCATGATTCAATATATGATTCATGATTCATGATTCAATTTATGATTCATGATTCAATTCATGATTCATGATTCAATTCATGATTCATGATTCATGATTCCATTCATGGTTCATGATTCATGATTCAATTCATTAATTATGATTTAATTCATGATTCATAATTCATGATTCATGATTCAATTCATGATTTATGATTCAAGATTCATGATTCAAGATTCAATTCATGATTCATGATTCAATTCATGATTCGAATCCTCATTCAATTTATGATTCATGATTCGATTTATGATTCATGATTCATGTCATGATTCATGATTCATGATTCATGATTCAATTCATGATTCATGATTCATGATTCCTGATTCATGATTCGATTCATGATTCATGATTCATGATTCAATTCATGATTCATGATTCAATTCATGATTCATGATTCGATTCATGATTCAATTCATGATTCATGATTCATGATTCGATTCATGATTCATGATTCAATTCATGATTCATGATTCATGATTTAATTCATGATTCATGATTCGATTCATGATTCTTAATTCATGATTCATGATTCGATTCATGATTCATGATTCATGATTCAATTCATGATTCATGATTCATGATTCATGATTCAATTCATGATTCATGATTCAGGATTCATGATTCAATTCATAATTCATGATTCATGATTCAATTCATGATTCATGATGTGATTCATGATTCTTGATTCATGATTCATGATTCGATTCATGATTCATGATTCAATTCATGATTCATGATTCATGATTCGATTCATGATTCATGATTCATGATTCAATTCATGATTCATGATTCATGATTTAATTCATGATTCATGATTCGATTCATGATTCTTGATTCATGATTCATGATTCGATTTATGATTCATGATTCATGATTTAATTCATGATTCATGATTCGATTCATGATTCTTGATTCATGATTCATGATTCGATTCATGATTCATGATTCATGATTCAATTCATGATTCATGATTCATGATTCATGATTCCATTCATAATTCATGATTCATGATTCAATTCATGATTCATGATGTGATTCATGATTCTTGATTCATGATTCATGATTCATGATTCGATTCATGATTCATGATTCAATTCATGATTTATGATTCATGATTCATGATTCAATTCATGATTCAAGATTCATGATTCGATTCATGATTCATGATTCATGATTTGATTTATGATTGAATTCATGATTCAGGATTCGATTCATGATTTAATTCATGATTTATGATTCATGATTCAATTCATGATTCTTGATTCATGATTGAATTCATGATTCAATTCAAGATTCATGATTCATGATTTAATTCATGATTCATGATTCATGATTTATGATTCAATTCATGATTCAATTCATGATTCATGATTCAATTCATGATTCATGATTCAATTCATGATTCATGATTCATGATTCAATTCATGATTCATGATTCAATTCATGATTCAATTCATGATTCATGAATCATTATTCAATTTATGATTCATGATTCATGATCCATGATTTAATTCATGATTCATGATTTATGATTTAATTCATGATTCAATTCATGATTCATGATTCATGATTCAATTCATTATTCATGATTCATGATTCAATTCATGATTCATGATTCATGATTCATGATTCAATTCATTAATAGATTCATGATTCAATTCATGATTCAATTCATGATTCATGATTCATGATTCGATTCATGATTCATGATTCAAAATTCAATTCATGATTCAATTGATGATTCATGATTCATGATTCAATTCATGATTCAAGATTTATGATTCGATTCATGATTCATGATTCAATTCATGATTCATGATTCATGATTCATGATTCAATTCATGATTCAATTCATGATTCATGATTCATGATTCAATTTAAGATTCATTAAACATGATTCATGATTTAATTCATGATTTAATTCATGATTCATGATTCAATTCATGATTCAATTCATGATTCATGATTCATGATTCATGATTCAATTCATGATTCATGATTCAATTCATGATTCATGAATCAATTCATGATTCATATTTCATGATTCATGATTCCATTCATGATTCATAATTCATGATTTATGATTCATGATTCATGATTCATGATTCAATTCATAATTCATGATTCATGATTCGATTCATGATTCATGATTCGATTCATGATTCATGATTTGATTCATGATTCATGATTCATGATTCATGATTCATGATTCAATTCATGATTCAAGATTCATGATTCAATTCATGATTCATGATTCAAATCATGATTCATGATTCAAATCATGATTCATGATTCATGATTCGATTCATGATTTAATTCATGATTCATGATTCAATTCATGATTCATGATTCAATTCATGATTCATTATTCATGATTCGATTCATGATTCATGATTCATGATTGATGATTCAATTCATGATTCAAGATTTATGATTCGATTCATGATTCATGATTCAATTCATGATTCATGATTCATGATTCAATTTATGATTCATA
>NW_027447381.1:0-32359 GCF_038048845.1 Mixophyes fleayi | reverse complement strand
TCATTGTTTCCAAGAGAAAGGGAGACCGGAGTGTAAAAAAGCGTTGTTTTTGGACGGCAATGAAGAAATGACTATGTTTTGCGATTTCTCCTGCTCAGAAAGACTTAGAAACGTTGATAATTGTGGGAAATGTTAGAAATGTCATGAGAAACAAGAATTATGTAAAAGAATTGTGTAGTCATTGTTTCCAAGAGAAAGGAGACCGGAGTGTAAAAAAGCGTTGTTTTTGGACGGCAATGAAGAAATGACTGTTTTGCGATTTCTCTTGCTCAGAAAGACTTAGAAAGTTGATAATTGTGGGCAATGTTAGAAATGTCATGAGAAACAAGAATTATGTAAAAGAATTGATGTAAGTCATTGTTTCCAAGAGAAAGGGAGACCGGAGTGTAAAAAAGCGTTGTTTTTGGACGGCAATGAAGACATGACTATGTTTTGCGATTTCTCCTTCTCAGAAAGACTTAGAAAGTTGATAATTGTGGGCAATGTTAGAAATGTCATGAGAAACAAGAATTATGTAAAAGAATTGATGTAAGTCTTTGTTTCCAAGAGAAAGGGAGACAGGAGTGTAAAAAAGCGGTTTTTTTGGACGGCAATGAAGAAATGACTATGTTTTGCAATTTCTCCTGCTCAGAAAGACTTAGAAAGTTGATAATTGTGGAAATGTTAGAAATGTCATGAGAAACAAGAATTATGTAAAAGAATTGATGTAAGTCATTGTTTCCAAGAGAAAGGGAGACCGGAGTGTAAAAAAGCGTTGTTTTTGGACGGCAATGAAGAAATGACTGTTTTGCGATTTCTCTTGCTCAGAAAGACTTAGAAAGTTGATAATTGTGGGCAATGTTAGAAATGTCATGAGAAACAAGAATTATGTAAAAGAATTGATGTAAGTCATTGTTTCCAAGAGAAAGGGAGACAGGAGTGTAAAAAAGCGTTGTTTTTGGACGGCAATGAAGAAATGACTATGTTTTGCGATTTCTCCTGCTCAGAAAGACTTAGAAAGTTGATAATTGTGGGAAATGTTAGAAATGTCATGAGAAACAAGAATTATGTAAAAGAATTGATGTAAGTCATTGTTTCCAAGAGAAAGGGAGACCGGAGTGTAAAAAAGCGTTGTTTTTGGACGGCAATGAAGAAATGACTATGTTTTGCGATTTCTCTGCTCAGAAAGACTTAGAAAGTTGATAATTGTGGGCAATGTTAGAAATGTCATGAGAAACAAGAATTATGTAAAAGAATTGATGTAAGTCATTGTTTCCAAGAGAAAGGGAGACAGGAGTGTAAAAAAGCGTTGTTTTTGGACGGCAATGAAGAAATGACTATGTTTTGCGATTTCTCCTGCTCAGAAAGACTTAGAAAGTTGATAATTGTGGGCAATGTTAGAAATGTCATGAGAAACAAGAATTATGTAAAAGAATTGATGTAAGTCATTGTTTCCAAGAGAAAGGGAGACCGGAGTGTAAAAAAGCGTTGTTTTTGGACGGCAATGAAGAAATGACTGTTTTGCGATTTCTCTTGCTCAGAAAGACTTAGAAAGTTGATAATTGTGGGCAATGTTAGAAATGTCATGAGAAACAAGAATTATGTAAAAGAATTGATGTAAGTCATTGTTTCCAAGAGAAAGGGAGACCGGAGTGTAAAAAAGCGTTGTTTTTGGACGGCAATGAAGAAATGACTTGTTTTGCGATTTCTCTTACTCAGAAAGACTTAGAAAGTTGATAATTGTGGGCAATGTTAGAAATGTCATGAGAAACAAGAATTATGTAAAAGAATTGATGTAAGTCATTGTTTCCAAGAGAAAGGGAGACCGGAGTGTAAAAAAGCGTTGTTTTTGGACGGCAATGAAGAAATGACTATGTTTTGCGATTTCTCCTGCTCAGAAAGACTTAGAAAGTTGATAATTGTGGGCAATGTTAGAAATGTCATGAGAAACAAGAATTATGTAAAAGAATTGATGTAAGTCATTGTTTCCAAGAGAAAGGGAGACAGGAGTGTAAAAAAGCGTTTTTTTTGGACGGCAATGAAGAAATGACTATGTTTTGCGATTTCTCCTGCTCAGAAAGACTTGGAAGTTGATAATTGTGGAAATGTTAGAAATGTCATGAGAAACAAGAATTATGTAAAAGAATTGATGTAAGTCATTGTTTCCAAGAGAAAGGGAGACCGGAGTGTAAAAAAGCGTTGTTTTTGGACGGCAATGAAGAAATGACTGTTTTTTGATTTCTCTTGCTCAGAAAGACTTAGAAAGTTGATAATTGTGGGCAATGTTAGAAATGTCATGAGAAACAAGAATTATGTAAAAGAATTGATGTAAGTCATTGTTTCCAGAGAAAGGGAGACCGGAGTGTAAAAAAGCGTTGTTTTTGGACGGCAATGAAGAAATGACTATGTTTTGCGATTTCTCCTGCTCAGAAAGACTTAGAAAGTTGATAATTGTGGGCAATGTTAGAAATGTCATGAGAAAGAAGAATTATGTAAAAGAATTGATGTAAGTCATTGTTTCCAAGAGAAAGGGAGACCGGAGTGTAAAAAAGCGTTGTTTTTGGACGGCAATGAAGAAATGACTGTTTTTTGATTTCTCTTGCTCAGAAAGACTTAGAAAGTTGATAATTGTGGGCAATGTTAGATATGTCATGAGAAACAAGAATTATGTAAAAGAATTGATGTAAGTCATTGTTTCCAAGAGAAAGGGAGACAGGAGTGTAAAAAAAGCGTTTTTTTTGGACGGCAATGAAGAAATGACTATGTTTTGGCGATTTCTCCTGCTCAGAAAGACTTAGAAAGTTGATAATTGTGGGCAATGTTAGAAATGTCATGAGAAACAAGAATTATGTAAAAGAATTGATGTAAGTCATTGTTTCCAAGAGAAAGGGAGACCGGAGTGTAAAAAAGCGTTGTTTTTGGACGGCAATGAAGAAATGACTGTTTTTTGATTTCTCTTGCTCAGAAAGACTTAGAAAGTTGATAATTGTGGGCAATGTTAGAAATGTCATGAGAAACAAGAATTATGTAAAAGAATTGATGTAAGTCATTGTTTCCAAGAGAAAGGGAGACAGGAGTGTAAAAAAGCGTTTTTTTTGGACGGCAATGAAGAAATGACTATGTTTTGCGATTTCTCCTGCTCAGAAAGACTTAGAAAGTTGATAATTGTGGGCAATGTTAGAAATGTCATGAGAAACAAGAATTATGTAAAAGAATTGATGTAAGTCATTGTTTCCAAGAGAAAGGGAGACCGGAGTGTAAAAAAGCGTTGTTTTTGGACGGCAATGAAGAATGACTGTTTTTTGATTTCTCTTGCTCAGAAAGACTTAGAAAGTTGATAATTGTGGGCAATGTTAGAAATGTCATGAGAAACATGAATTATGTAAAAGAATTGATGTAAGTCATTGTTTCCAAGAGAAAGGGAGACCGGAGTGTAAAAAAGCGTTGTTTTTGGACGGCAATGAAGAAATGACTATGTTTTGCGATTTCTCCTGCTCAGAAAGACTTAGAAAGTTGATAATTGTGGGCAATGTTAGAAATGTCATGAGAAACAAGAATTATGTAAAAGAATTGATGTAAGTCATTGTTTCCAAGAGAAAGGGAGACAGGAGTGTAAAAAAGCGTTGTTTTTGGACGGCAATGAAGAAATGACTATGTTTTGCGATTTCTCCTGCTCAGAAAGACTTAGAAAGTTGATAATTGTGGGCAATGTTAGAAATGTCATGAGAAACAAGAATTATGTAAAAGAATTGATGTAAGTCATTGTTTCCAAGAGAAAGGGAGACCGGAGTGTAAAAAAAGCGTTGTTTTTGGACGGCAATGAAGAAATGACTATGTTTTGCGATTTCTCCTGCTCAGAAAGACTTAGAAAGTTGATAATTGTGGAAATGTTAGAAATGTCATGAGAAACAAGAATTATGTAAAAGAATTGATGTAAGTCATTGTTTCCAAGAGAAAGGGAGACCGGAGTGTAAAAAGCGTTGTTTTTGGACGGCAATGAAGAAATGACTGTTTTGCGATTTCTCTTGCTCAGAAAGACTTAGAAAGTTGATAATTGTGGCAATGTTAGAAATGTCATGAGAAACAAGAATTATGTAAAAGAATTGATGTAAGTCATTGTTTCCAAGAGAAAGGGAGACCGGAGTGTAAAAAAGCGTTGTTTTTGGACGGCAATGAAGAAATGACTATGTTTTGCGATTTCTCCTTCTCAGAAAGACTTAGAAAGTTGATAATTGTGGGCAATGTTAGAAATGTCATGAGAAACAAGAATTATGTAAAAGAATTGATGTAAGTCATTGTTTCCAAGAGAAAGGGAGACAGGAGTGTAAAAAAGCGGTTTTTTTGGACGGCAATGAAGAAATGACTATGTTTTGCAATTTCTCCTGCTCAGGAAAGACTTAGAAAGTTGATAATTGTGGGAAATGTTAGAAATGTCATGAGAAACAAGATTATGTAAAAGAATTGATGTAAGTCATTGTTTCCAAGAGAAAGGGAGACCGGAGTGTAAAAAAGCGTTGTTTTTGGACGGCAATGAAGAAATGACTGTTTTGCGATTTCTCTTGCTCAGAAAGACTTAGAAAGTTGATAATTGTGGGCAATGTTAGAAATGTCATGAGAAACAAGAATTATGTAAAAGAATTGATGTAAGTCATTGTTTCCAAGAGAAAGGGAGACAGGAGTGTAAAAAAGCGTTGTTTTTGGACGGCAATGAAGAAATGACTATGTTTTGCGATTTCTCCTGCTCAGAAAGACTTAGAAAGTTGATAATTGTGGGAAATGTTAGAAATGTCATGAGAAACAAGAATTATGTAAAAGAATTGATGTAAGTCATTGTTTCCAAGAGAAAGGGAGACCGGAGTGTAAAAAGCGTTGTTTTTGGACGGCAATGAAGAAATGACTATGTTTTGCGATTTCTCCTGCTCAGAAAGACTTAGAAAGTTGATAATTGTGGGCAATGTTAGAAATGTCATGAGAAACAAGAATTATGTAAAAGAATTGATGTAAGTCATTGTTTCCAGAGAAAGGAGAGGACCGGAGTGTAAAAAAAGCGTTGTTTTTGGACGGCAATGAAGAAATGACTATGTTTTGCGATTTCTCCTGTTCAGAAAGACTTAGAAAGTTGATAATTGTGGGCAATGTTAGAAATGTCATGAGAAACAAGAATTATGTAAAAGAATTGATGTAAGTCATTGTTTCCAAGAGAAAGGGAGACCGGAGTGTAAAAAAGCGTTGTTTTTGGACGGCAATGAAGAAATGACTGTTTTGCGATTTCTCTTGCTCAGAAAGACTTAGAAAGTTGATAATTGTGGGCAATGTTAGAAATGTCATGAGAAACAAGAATTATGTAAAAGAATTGATGTAAGTCATTGTTTCAAGAGAAAGGGAGACCGGAGTGTAAAAAAGCGTTGTTTTTGGACGGCAATGAAGAAATGACTATGTTTTGCGATTTCTCCTGCTCAGAAAGACTTAGAAAGTTGATAATTGTGGGCAATGTTAGAAATGTCATGAGAAAGAAGAATTATGTAAAAGAATTGATGTAAGTCATTGTTTCCAAGAGAAAGGAGACCGGAGTGTAAAAAAGCGTTGTTTTTGGACGGCAATGAAGAAATGACTGTTTTTTGATTTCTCTTGCTCAGAAAGACTTAGAAAGTTGATAATTGTGGGCAATGTTAGAAATGTCATGAGAAACAAGAATTATGTAAAAGAATTGATGTAAGTCATTGTTTCCAAGAGAAAGGGAGACAGGAGTGTAAAAAAGCGTTGTTTTTGGACGGCAATGAAGAAATGACTATGTTTTGCGATTTCTCCTGCTCAGAAAGACTTAGAAAGTTGATAATTGTGGGCAATGTTAGAAATGTCATGAGAAACAAGAATTATGTAAAAGAATTGATGTAAGTCATTGTTTCCAAGAGAAAGGGAGACAGGAGTGTAAAAAAGCGTTGTTTTTGGACGGCAATGAAGAAATGACTATGTTTTGCGATTTCTCCTGCTCAGAAAGACTTAGAAAGTTGATAATTGTGGGCAATGTTAGAAATGTCATGAGAAACAAGAATTATGTAAAAGAATTGATGTAAGTCATTGTTTCCAAGAGAAAGGGAGACCGGAGTGTAAAAAAGCGTTGTTTTTGGACGGCAATGAAGAAATGACTGTTTTTGATTTCTCTTGCTCAGAAAGACTTAGAAAGTGATAATTGTGGGCAATGTTAGAAATGTCATGAGAAACAAGAATTATGTAAAAGAATTGATGTAAGTCATTGTTTCCAAGAGAAAGGGAGACCGGAGTGTAAAAAAGCGTTGTTTTTGGACGGCAATGAAGAAATGACTGTTTTGCGATTTCTCTTGCTCAGAAAGACTTAGAAAGTTGATAATTGTGGGCAATGTTAGAAATGTCATGAGAAACAAGAATTATGTAAAGAATTGATGTAAGTCATTGTTTCCAAGAGAAAGGGAGACCGGAGTGTAAAAAAGCGTTGTTTTTGGACGGCAATGAAGAAATGACTATGTTTTGCGATTTCTCCTGCTCAGAAAGACTTAGAAAGTTGATAATTGTGGGCAATGTTAGAAATGTCATGAGAAACAAGAATTATGTAAAAGAATTGATGTAAGTCATTGTTTCCAAGAGAAAGGGAGACAGGAGTGTAAAAAAGCGTTGTTTTTGGACGGCAATGAAGAAATGACTATGTTTTGCGATTTCTCCTGCTCAGAAAGACTTAGAAAGTTGATAATTGTGGGCAATGTTAGAAATGTCATGAGAAACAAGAATTATGTAAAAGAATTGATGTAAGTCATTGTTTCCAAGAGAAAGGGAGACCGGAGTGTAAAAAAGCGTTGTTTTTGGACGGCAATGAAGAAATGACATGTTTTGCGATTTCTCTTGCTCAGAAAGACTTAGAAAGTTGATAATTGTGGGCAATGTTAGAAATGTCATGAGAAACAAGAATTATGTAAAAGAATTGATGTAAGTCATTGTTTCCAAGAGAAAGGGAGACCGGAGTGTAAAAAAGCGTTGTTTTTGGACGGCAATGAAGAAATGACTGTTTTGCGATTTCTCTTGCTCAGAAAGACTTAGAAAGTTGATAATTGTGGGCAATGTTAGAAATGTCATGAGAAACAAGAATTATGTAAAAGAATTGATGTAAGTCATTGTTTCCAAGAGAAAGGGAGACCGGAGTGTAAAAAAGCGTTGTTTTTGGAACGGCAATGAAGAAATGACTATGTTTTGCGATTTCTCCTGCTCAGAAAGACTTAGAAAGTTGATAATTGTGGGCAATGTTAGAAATGTCATGAGAAACAAGAATTATGTAAAAGAATTGATGTAAGTCATTGTTTCCAAGAGAAAGGGAGACAGGAGTGTAAAAAAGCGTTGTTTTTGGACGGCAATGAAGAAATGACTATGTTTTGCGATTTCTCCTGCTCAGAAAGACTTAGAAAGTTGATAATTGTGGGCAATGTTAGAAATGTCATGAGAAACAAGAATTATGTAAAAGAATTGATGTAAGTCATTGTTTCCAAGAGAAAGGAGACCGGAGTGTAAAAAGCGTTGTTTTTGGACGGCAATGAAGAAATGACTGTTTTGCGATTTCTCTTGCTCAGAAAGACTTAGAAAGTTGATAATTGTGGGCAATGTTAGAAATGTCATGAGAAACAAGAATTATGTAAAAGAATTGATGTAAGTCATTGTTTCCAAGAGAAAGGGAGACCGGAGTGTAAAAAAGCGTTGTTTTTGGACGGCAATGAAGAAATGACTGTTTTGCGATTTCTCTTGCTCAGAAAGACTTAGAAAGTTGATAATTGTGGGCAATGTTAGAAATGTCATGAGAAACAAGAATTATGTAAAAGAATTGATGTAAGTCATTGTTTCCAAGAGAAAGGGAGACCGGAGTGTAAAAAAGCGTTGTTTTTGGACGGCAATGAAGAAATGACTATGTTTTGCGATTTCTCCTGCTCAGAAAGACTTAGAAAGTTGATAATTGTGGGCAATGTTAGAAATGTCATGAGAAACAAGAATTATGTAAAAGAATTGATGTAAGTCATTGTTTCCAAGAGAAAGGGAGACAGGAGTGTAAAAAAGCGTTGTTTTTGGACGGCAATGAAGAAATGACTATGTTTTGCGATTTCTCCTGCTCAGAAAGACTTAGAAAGTTGATAATTGTGGGCAATGTTAGAAATGTCATGAGAAACAAGAATTATGTAAAAGAATTGATGTAAGTCATTGTTTCCAAGAGAAAGGGAGACCGGAGTGTAAAAAAGCGTTGTTTTTGGACGGCAATGAAGAAATGACTGTTTTTTGATTTCTCTTGCTCAGAAAGACTTAGAAAGTTGATAATTGTGGGCAATGTTAGAAATGTCATGAGAAACAAGAATTATGTAAAAGAATTGATGTAAGTCATTGTTTCCAAGAGAAAGGGAGACCGGAGTGTAAAAAAGCGTTGTTTTTGGACGCAATGAAGAAATGACTGTTTTGCGATTTCTCTTGCTCAGAAAGACTTAGAAAGTTGATAATTGTGGGCAATGTTAGAAATGTCATGAGAAACAAGAATTATGTAAAAGAATTGATGTAAGTCATTGTTTCCAAGAGAAAGGGAGACCGGAGTGTAAAAAAAGCGTTGTTTTTGGACGGCAATGAAGAAATGACTATGTTTTGCGATTTCTCCTGCTCAGAAAGACTTAGAAAGTTGATAATTGTGGGCAATGTTAGAAATGTCATGAGAAACAAGAATATGTAAAAGAATTGATGTAAGTCATTGTTTCCAAGAGAAAGGGAGACAGGAGTGTAAAAAAGCGTTGTTTTTGGACGGCAATG
Organism: Mixophyes fleayi; assembly: GCF_038048845.1. Classification (NCBI taxonomy): domain Eukaryota; kingdom Metazoa; phylum Chordata; class Amphibia; order Anura; family Limnodynastidae; genus Mixophyes; species Mixophyes fleayi. Next base: position 23,578 of record NW_027447381.1, on the reverse strand, counting down.
AAGAAATGACTATGTTTTGCGATTTCTCCTGCTCAGAAAGACTTAGAAAGTTGATAATTGTGGGCAATGTTAGAAATGTCATGAGAAACAAGAATTATGTAAAAGAATTGATGTAAGTCATTGTTTCCAAGAGAAAGGGAGACCGGAGTGTAAAAAAGCGTTGTTTTTGGACGGCAATGAAGAAATGACTGTTTTGCGATTCTCTTGCTCAGAAAGACTTAGAAAGTTGATAATTGTGGGCAATGTTAGAAATGTCATGAGAAACAAGAATTATGTAAAAGAATTGATGTAAGTCATTGTTTCCAAGAGAAAGGAGACCGGAGTGTAAAAAAGCGTTGTTTTTGGACGGCAATGAAGAAATGACTATGTTTTGCGATTTCTCCTGCTCAGAAAGACTTAGAAAGTTGATAATTGTGGGCAATGTTAGAAATGTCATGAGAAACAAGAATTATGTAAAAGAATTGATGTAAGTCATTGTTTCCAAGAGAAAGGAAGACCGGAGTGTAAAAAAGCGTTGTTTTTGGACGGCAATGAAGAAATGACTGTTTTTTGATTTCTCTTGCTCAGAAAGACTTAGAAAGTTGATAATTGTGGGCAATGTTAGAAATGTCATGAGAAACATGAATTATGTAAAGAATTGATGTAAGTCATTGTTTCCAAGAGAAAGGGAGACCGGAGTGTAAAAAAGCGTTGTTTTTGGACGGCAATGAAGAAATGACTGTTTGCGATTTCTCTTGCTCAGAAAGACTTAGAAAGTTGATAATTGTGGGCAATGTTAGAAATGTCATGAGAAACAAGAATTATGTAAAAGAATTGATGTAAGTCATTGTTTCCAAGAGAAGGGAGACTGGAGTGTAAAAAAGCGTTGTTTTTGGACGGCAATGAAGAAATGACTATGTTTTGCGATTTCTCCTGCTCAGAAAGACTTAGAAAGTTGATAATTGTGGGCAATGTTAGAAATGTCATGAGAAACCAAGAATTATGAAAAAGAATTGATGTAAGTCATTGTTTCCAAGAGAAAGGGAGACCGGAGTGTAAAAAGCGTTGTTTTTGGACGGCAATGAAGAAATGACTGTTTTTTGATTTCTCTTGCTCAGAAAGACTTAGAAAGTTGATAATTGTGGGCCATGTTAGAATGTCATGAGAAACATGAATTATGTAAAAGAATTGATGTAAGTCATTGTTTCCAAGAGAAAGGGAGACCGGAGTGTAAAAAAGCGTTGTTTTTGGACGGCAATGAAGAAATGACTGTTTTGCGATTTCTCTTGCTCAGAAAGACTTAGAAAGTTGATAATTGTGGGCAATGTTAGAAATGTCATGAGAAACAAGAATTATGTAAAAGAATTGATGTAAGTCATTGTTTCCAAGAGAAAGGGAGACCGGAGTGTAAAAAAAGCGTTGTTTTTGGACGGCAATGAAGAAATGACTGTTTTGCGATTTCTCTTGCTCAGAAAGACTTAGAAAGTTGATAATTGTGGGCAATGTTAGAAATGTCATGAGAAACAAGAATTATGTAAAAGAATTGATGTAAGTCATTGTTTCCAAGAGAAAGGGAGACAGGAGTGTAAAAAAGCGTTGTTTTTGGACGGCAATGAAGAAATGACTATGTTTTGCGATTTCTCCTGCTCAGAAAGACTTAGAAAGTTGATAATTGTGGGAAATGTTAGAAATGTCATGAGAAACAAGAATTATGTAAAAGAATTGATGTAAGTCATTGTTTCCAAGAGAAAGGGAGACTGGAGTGTAAAAAAGCGTTGTTTTTGGACGGCAATGAAGAAATGACTATGTTTTGCGATTTCTCCTGCTCAGAAAGACTTAGAAAGTTGATAATTGTGGGCAATGTTAGAAATGTCATGAGAAACAGAATTATTAAAAGAATTGATGTAAGTCATTGTTTCCAAGAGAAAGGGAGACCGGAGTGTAAAAAAGCGTTGTTTTTGGACGGCAATGAAGAAATGACTATGTTTTTGCGATTTCTCCTGCTCAGAAAGACTTAGAAAGTTGATATTGTGGGCAATGTTAGAAATGTCATGAGAAACAAGAATTATGTAAAGAATTGATGTAAGTCATTGTTTCCAAGAGAAAGGGAGACCGGAGTGTAAAAAAGCGTTGTTTTTGGACGGCAATGAAGAAATGACTGTTTTGCGATTTCTCTTGCTCAGAAAGACTTAGAAAGTTGATAATTGTGGGCAATGTTAAAATGTCATGAGAAACAAGAATTATGTAAAAGAATTGATGTAAGTCATTGTTTCCAAGAGAAAGGGAGACCGGAGTGTAAAAAAGCGTTGTTTTTGGACGGCAATGAAGAAATGACTATGTTTTGCGATTTCTCCTGCTCAGAAAGACTTAGAAAGTTGATAATTGTGGGCAATGTTAGAAATGTCATGAGAAAGAAGAATTATGTAAAAGAATTGATGTAAGTCATTGTTTCCAAGAGAAAGGGAGACCGGAGTGTAAAAAAGCGTTGTTTTTGGACGGCAATGAAGAAATGACTGTTTTTTGATTTCTCTTGCTCAGAAAGACTTAGAAAGTTGATAATTGTGGGCAATGTTAGAAATGTCATGAGAAACAAGAATTATGTAAAAGAATTGATGTAAGTCATTGTTTCCAAGAGAAAGGGAGACAGGAGTGTAAAAAAGCGTTTTTTTTGGACGGCAATGAAGAAATGACTATGTTTTGCGATTTCTCCTGCTCAGAAAGACTTAGAAAGTTGATAATTGTGGGCAATGTTAGAAATGTCATGAGAAACAAGAATTATGTAAAAGAATTGATGTAAGTCATTGTTTCCAAGAGAAAGGAAGACCGGAGTGTAAAAAAGCGTTGTTTTTGGACGGCAATGAAGAAATGACTGTTTTTTGATTTCTCTTGCTCAGAAAGACTTAGAAAGTTGATAATTGTGGGCAATGTTAGAAATGTCATGAGAAACATGAATTATGTAAAAGAATTGATGTAAGTCATTGTTTCCAAGAGAAAGGGAGACCGGAGTGTAAAAAAGCGTTGTTTTTGGACGGCAATGAAGAAATGACTGTTTTGCGATTTCTCTTGCTCAGAAAGACTTAGAAAGTTGATAATTGTGGGCAATGTTAGAAATGTCATGAGAAACAAGAATTATGTAAAAGAATTGATGTAAGTCATTGTTTCCAAGAGAAAGGGAGACTGGAGTGTAAAAAAGCGTTGTTTTTGGACGGCAATGAAGAAATGACTATGTTTTGCGATTTCTCCTGCTCAGAAAGACTTAGAAAGTTGATAATTGTGGGCAATGTTAGAAATGTCATGAGAAACAAGAATTATGTAAAAGAATTGATGTAAGTCATTGTTTCCAAGAGAAAGGGAGACCGGAGTGTAAAAAAGCGTTGTTTTTGGACGGCAATGAAGAAATGACTGTTTTTTGATTTCTCTTGCTCAGAAAGACTTAGAAAGTTGATAATTGTGGGCAATGTTAGAAATGTCATGAGAAACATGAATTATGTAAAAGAATTGATGTAAGTCATTGTTTCCAAGAGAAAGGGAGACCGGAGTGTAAAAAAGCGTTGTTTTTGGACGGCAATGAAGAAATGACTGTTTTGCGATTTCTCTTGCTCAGAAAGACTTAGAAAGTTGATAATTGTGGGCAATGTTAGAAATGTCATGAGAAACAAGAATTATGTAAAAGAATTGATGTAAGTCATTGTTTCCAAGAGAAAGGGAGACCGGAGTGTAAAAAAGCGTTGTTTTTGGACGGCAATGAAGAAATGACTGTTTTGCGATTTCTCTTGCTCAGAAAGACTTAGAAAGTTGATAATTGTGGGCAATGTTAGAAATGTCATGAGAAACAAGAATTATGTAAAAGAATTGATGTAAGTCATTGTTTCCAAGAGAAAGGGAGACAGGAGTGTAAAAAAGCGTTGTTTTTGGACGGCAATGAAGAAATGACTATGTTTTGCGATTTCTCCTGCTCAGAAAGACTTAGAAAGTTGATAATTGTGGGAAATGTTAGAAATGTCATGAGAAACAAGAATTATGTAAAAGAATTGATGTAAGTCATTGTTTCCAAGAGAAAGGGAGACTGGAGTGTAAAAAAGCGTTGTTTTTGGACGGCAATGAAGAAATGACTATGTTTTGCGATTTCTCCTGCTCAGAAAGACTTAGAAAGTTGATAATTGTGGACAATGTTAGAAATGTCATGAGAAACAAGAATTATGTAAAAGAATTGATGTAAGTCATTGTTTCCAAGAGAAAGGGAGACAGGAGTGTAAAAAAGCGTTGTTTTTGGACGGCAATGAAGAAATGACTATGTTTTGCGATTTCTCCTGCTCAGAAAGACTTAGAAAGTTGATAATTGTGGGCAATGTTAGAAATGTCATGAGAAACAAGAATTATGTAAAAGAATTGATGTAAGTCATTGTTTCCAAGAGAAAGGGAGACCGGAGTGTAAAAAAGCGTTGTTTTTGGACGGCAATGAAGAAATGACTGTTTTTTGATTTCTCTTGCTCAGAAAGACTTAGAAAGTTGATAATTGTGGGCAATGTTAGAAATGTCATGAGAAACAAGAATTATGTAAAAGAATTGATGTAAGTCATTGTTTCCAAGAGAAAGGGAGACCGGAGTGTAAAAAAGCGTTGTTTTTGGACGGCAATGAAGAAATGACTGTTTTGCGATTTCTCTTGCTCAGAAAGACTTAGAAAGTTGATAATTGTGGGCAATGTTAGAAATGTCATGAGAAACAAGAATTATGTAAAAGAATTGATGTAAGTCATTGTTTCCAAGAGAAAGGGAGACCGGAGTGTAAAAAAGCGTTGTTTTTGGACGGCAATGAAGAAATGACTATGTTTTGCGATTTCTCCTGCTCAGAAAGACTTAGAAAGTTGATAATTGTGGGCAATGTTAGAAATGTCATGAGAAACAAGAATTATGTAAAAGAATTGATGTAAGTCATTGTTTCCAAGAGAAAGGGAGACAGGAGTGTAAAAAAGCATTTTTTTTGGACGGCAATGAAGAAATGACTATGTTTTGCGATTTCTCCTGCTCAGAAAGACTTAGAAAGTTGATAATTGTGGGAAATGTTAGAAATGTCATGAGAAACAAGAATTATGTAAAAGAATTGATGTAAGTCATTGTTTCCAAGAGAAAGGGAGACCGGAGTGTAAAAAAGCGTTGTTTTTGGACGGCAATGAAGAAATGACTATGTTTTGCGATTTCTCCTGCTCAGAAAGACTTAGAAAGTTGATAATTGTGGGCAATGTTAGAAATGTCATGAGAAAGAAGAATTATGTAAAAGAATTGATGTAAGTCATTGTTTCCAAGAGAAAGGGAGACCGGAGTGTAAAAAAGCGTTGTTTTTGGACGGCAATGAAGAAATGACTGTTTTTTGATTTCTCTTGCTCAGAAAGACTTAGAAAGTTGATAATTGTGGGCAATGTTAGAAATGTCATGAGAAACAAGAATTATGTAAAAGAATTGATGTAAGTCATTGTTTCCAAGAGAAAGGGAGACAGGAGTGTAAAAAAGCGTTTTTTTTGGACGGCAATGAAGAAATGACTATGTTTTGCGATTTCTCCTGCTCAGAAAGACTTAGAAAGTTGATAATTGTGGGCAATGTTAGAAATGTCATGAGAAACAAGAATTATGTAAAAGAATTGATGTAAGTCATTGTTTCCAAGAGAAAGGGAGACCGGAGTGTAAAAAAGCGTTGTTTTTGGACGGCAATGAAGAAATGACTGTTTTTTTATTTCTCTTGCTCAGAAAGACTTAGAAAGTTGATAATTGTGGGCAATGTTAGAAATGTCATGAGAAACATGAATTATGTAAAAGAATTGATGTAAGTCATTGTTTCCAAGAGAAAGGGAGACCGGAGTGTAAAAAAGCGTTGTTTTTGGACGGCAATGAAGAAATGACTGTTTTGCGATTTCTCTTGCTCAGAAAGACTTAGAAAGTTGATAATTGTGGGCAATGTTAGAAATGTCATGAGAAACAAGAATTATGTAAAAGAATTGATGTAAGTCATTGTTTCCAAGAGAAAGGGAGACTGGAGTGTAAAAAAGCGTTGTTTTTGGACGGCAATGAAGAAATGACTATGTTTTGCGATTTCTCCTGCTCAGAAAGACTTAGAAAGTTGATAATTGTGGGCAATGTTAGAAATGTCATGAGAAACAAGAATTATGTAAAAGAATTGATGTAAGTCATTGTTTCCAAGAGAAAGGGAGACAGGAGTGTAAAAAATATTTTGTTTTTGGACGGCAATGAAGAAATGACTATGTTTTGCGATTTCTCCTGCTCAGAAAGACTTAGAAAGTTGATAATTGTGGGCAATGTTAGAAATGTCATGAGAAACAAGAATTATGTAAAAGAATTGATGTAAGTCATTGTTTCCAAGAGAAAGGGAGACCGGAGTGTAAAAAAGCGTTGTTTTTGGACGGCAATGAAGAAATGACTATGTTTTGCGATTTCTCCTGCTCAGAAAGACTTAGAAAGTTGATAATTGTGGGCAATGTTAGAAATGTCATGAGAAACAAGAATTATGTAAAAGAATTGATGTAAGTCATTGTTTCCAAGAGAAAGGGAGACAGGAGTGTAAAAAAGCGTTGTTTTTGGACGGCAATGAAGAAATGACTATGTTTTGCGATTTCTCCTGCTCAGAAAGACTTAGAAAGTTGATAATTGTGGGCAATGTTAGAAATGTCATGAGAAACAAGAATTATGTAAAATAATTGATGTAAGTCATTGTTTCCAAGAGAAAGGGAGACCGGAGTGTAAAAAAGCGTTGTTTTTGGACGGCAATGAAGAAATGACTGTTTTGCGATTTCTCTTGCTCAGAAAGACTTAGAAAGTTGATAATTGTGGGCAATGTTAGAAATGTCATGAGAAACAAGAATTATGTAAAAGAATTGATGTAAGTCATTGTTTCCAAGAGAAAGGGAGACCGGAGTGTAAAAAAGCGTTGTTTTTGGACGGCAATGAAGAAATGACTGTTTTGCGATTTCTCTTGCTAAGAAAGACTTAGAAAGTTGATAATTGTGGGCAATGTTAGAAATGTCATGAGAAACAAGAATTATGTAAAAGAATTGATGTAAGTCATTGTTTCCAAGAGAAAGGGAGACCGGAGTGTAAAAAAGCGTTGTTTTTGGACGGCAATGAAGAAATGACTATGTTTTGCGATTTCTCCTGCTCAGAAAGACTTAGAAAGTTGATAATTGTGGGCAATGTTAGAAATGTCATGAGAAACAAGAATTATGTAAAAGAATTGATGTAAGTCATTGTTTCCAAGAGAAAGGGAGACAGGAGTGTAAAAAAGCGTTTTTTTTGGACGGCAATGAAGAAATGACTATGTTTTGCGATTTCTCCTGCTCAGAAAGACTTAGAAAGTTGATAATTGTGGGAAATGTTAGAAATGTCATGAGAAACAAGAATTATGTAAAAGAATTGATGTAAGTCATTGTTTCCAAGAGAAAGGGAGACAGGAGTGTAAAAAAGCGTTGTTTTTGGACGGCAATGAAGAAATGACTATGTTTTGCGATTTCTCCTGCTCAGAAAGACTTAGAAAGTTGATAATTGTGGGCAATGTTAGAAATGTCATGAGAAACAAGAATTATGTAAAATAATTGATGTAAGTCATTGTTTCCAAGAGAAAGGGAGACCGGAGTGTAAAAAAGCGTTGTTTTTGGACGGCAATGAAGAAATGACTGTTTTGCGATTTCTCTTGCTCAGAAAGACTTAGAAAGTTGATAATTGTGGGCAATGTTAGAAATGTCATGAGAAACAAGAATTATGTAAAAGAATTGATGTAAGTCATTGTTTCCAAGAGAAAGGGAGACCGGAGTGTAAAAAAGCGTTGTTTTTGGACGGCAATGAAGAAATGACTGTTTTGCGATTTCTCTTGCTAAGAAAGACTTAGAAAGTTGATAATTGTGGGCAATGTTAGAAATGTCATGAGAAACAAGAATTATGTAAAAGAATTGATGTAAGTCATTGTTTCCAAGAGAAAGGGAGACCGGAGTGTAAAAAAGCGTTGTTTTTGGACGGCAATGAAGAAATGACTATGTTTTGCGATTTCTCCTGCTCAGAAAGACTTAGAAAGTTGATAATTGTGGGCAATGTTAGAAATGTCATGAGAAACAAGAATTATGTAAAAGAATTGATGTAAGTCATTGTTTCCAAGAGAAAGGGAGACCGGAGTGTAAAAAAGCGTTGTTTTTGGACGGCAATGAAGAAATGACTGTTTTGCGATTTCTCTTGCTCAGAAAGACTTAGAAAGTTGATAATTGTGGGCAATGTTAGAAATGTCATGAGAAACAAGAATTATGTAAAAGAATTGATGTAAGTCATTGTTTCCAAGAGAAAGGGAGACCGGAGTGTAAAAAAGCGTTGTTTTTGGACGGCAATGAAGAAATGACTATGTTTTGCGATTTCTCCTGCTCAGAAAGACTTAGAAAGTTGATAATTGTGGGCAATGTTAGAAATGTCATGAGAAAGAAGAATTATGTAAAAGAATTGATGTAAGTCATTGTTTCCAAGAGAAAGGGAGACCGGAGTGTAAAAAAGCGTTGTTTTTGGACGGCAATGAAGAAATGACTGTTTTTTTATTTCTCTTGCTCAGAAAGACTTAGAAAGTTGATAATTGTGGGCAATGTTAGAAATGTCATGAGAAACAAGAATTATGTAAAAGAATTGATGTAAGTCATTGTTTCCAAGAGAAAGGGAGACAGGAGTGTAAAAAAGCGTTTTTTTTGGACGGCAATGAAGAAATGACTATGTTTTGCGATTTCTCCTGCTCAGAAAGACTTAGAAAGTTGATAATTGTGGGCAATGTTAGAAATGTCATGAGAAACAAGAATTATGTAAAAGAATTGATGTAAGTCATTGTTTCCAAGAGAAAGGGAGACAGGAGTGTAAAAAAGCGTTGTTTTTGGACGGCAATGAAGAAATGACTATGTTTTGCGATTTCTCCTGCTCAGAAAGACTTAGAAAGTTGATAATTGTGGGCAATGTTAGAAATGTCATGAGAAACAAGAATTATGTAAAAGAATTGATGTAAGTCATTGTTTCCAAGAGAAAGGGAGACCGGAGTGTAAAAAAGCGTTGTTTTTGGACGGCAATGAAGAAATGACTGTTTTGCGATTTCTCTTGCTCAGAAAGACTTAGAAAGTTGATAATTGTGGGCAATGTTAGAAATGTCATGAGAAACAAGAATTATGTAAAAGAATTGATGTAAGTCATTGTTTCCAAGAGAAAGGGAGACCGGAGTGTAAAAAAGCGTTGTTTTTGGACGGCAATGAAGAAATGACTGTTTTGCGATTTCTCTTGCTCAGAAAGACTTAGAAAGTTGATAATTGTGGGCAATGTTAGAAATGTCATGAGAAACAAGAATTATGTAAAAAAATTGATGTAAGTCATTGTTTCCAAGAGAAAGGGAGACCGGAGTGTAAAAAAGCGTTGTTTTTGGACGGCAATGAAGAAATGACTATGTTTTGCGATTTCTCCTGCTCAGAAAGACTTAGAAAGTTGATAATTGTGGGCAATGTTAGAAATGTCATGAGAAAAAAGAATTATGTAAAAGAATTGATGTAAGTCATTGTTTCCAAGAGAAAGGGAGACAGGAGTGTAAAAAAGCGTTGTTTTTGGACGGCAATGAAGAAATGACTATGTTTTGCAATTTCTCCTGCTCAGAAAGACTTAGAAAGTTGATAATTGTGGGCAATGTTAGAAATGTCATGAGAAACAAGAATTATGTAAAAGAATTGATGTAAGTCATTGTTTCCAAGAGAAAGGGAGACCGGAGTGTAAAAAAGCGTTGTTTTTGGACGGCAATGAAGAAATGACTGTTTTGCGATTTCTCTTGCTCAGAAAGACTTAGAAAGTTGATAATTGTGGGCAATGTTAGAAATGTCATGAGAAACAAGAATTATGTAAAAGAATTGATGTAAGTCATTGTTTCCAAGAGAAAGGGAGACAGGAGTGTAAAAAAGCGTTGTTTTTGGACGGCAATGAAGAAATGACTATGTTTTGCGATTTCTCCTGCTCAGAAAGACTTAGAAAGTTGATAATTGTGGGCAATGTTAGAAATGTCATGAGAAACAAGAATTATGTAAAAGAATTGATGTAAGTCATTGTTTCCAAGAGAAAGGGAGACCGGAGTGTAAAAAAGCGTTGTTTTTGGACGGCAATGAAGAAATGACTGTTTTGCGATTTCTCTTGCTCAGAAAGACTTAGAAAGTTGATAATTGTGGGCAATGTTAGAAATGTCATGAGAAACAAGAATTATGTAAAAGAATTGATGTAAGTCATTGTTTCCAAGAGAAAGGGAGACAGGAGTGTAAAAAAGCGTTGTTTTTGGACGGCAATGAAGAAATGACTATGTTTTGCGATTTCTCCTGCTCAGAAAGACTTAGAAAGTTGATAATTGTGGGCAATGTTAGAAATGTCATGAGAAACAAGAATTATGTAAAAGAATTGATGTAAGTCATTGTTTCCAAGAGAAAGGGAGACCGGAGTGTAAAAAAGCGTTGTTTTTGGACGGCAATGAAGAAATGACTGTTTTGCGATTTCTCTTGCTCAGAAAGACTTAGAAAGTTGATAATTGTGGGCAATGTTAGAAATGTCATGAGAAACAAGAATTATGTAAAAGAATTGATGTAAGTCATTGTTTCCAAGAGAAAGGGAGACCGGAGTGTAAAAAAGCGTTGTTTTTGGACGGCAATGAAGAAATGACTGTTTTGCGATTTCTCTTGCTCAGAAAGACTTAGAAAGTTGATAATTGTGGGCAATGTTAGAAATGTCATGAGAAACAAGAATTATGTAAAAAAATTGATGTAAGTCATTGTTTCCAAGAGAAAGGGAGACCGGAGTGTAAAAAAGCGTTGTTTTTGGACGGCAATGAAGAAATGACTATGTTTTGCGATTTCTCCTGCTCAGAAAGACTTAGAAAGTTGATAATTGTGGGCAATGTTAGAAATGTCATGAGAAACAAGAATTATGTAAAAGAATTGATGTAAGTCATTGTTTCCAAGAGAAAGGGAGACAGGAGTGTAAAAAAGCGTTGTTTTTGGACGGCAATGAAGAAATGACTATGTTTTGCGATTTCTCCTGCTCAGAAAGACTTAGAAAGTTGATAATTGTGGGAAATGTTAGAAATGTCATGAGAAACAAGAATTATGTAAAAGAATTGATGTAAGTCATTGTTTCCAAGAGAAAGGGAGACCGGAGTGTAAAAAAGCGTTGTTTTTGGACGGCAATGAAGAAATGACTGTTTTGCGATTTCTCTTGCTCAGAAAGACTTAGAAAGTTGATAATTGTGGGCAATGTTAGAAATGTCATGAGAAACAAGAATTATGTAAAAGAATTGATGTAAGTCATTGTTTCCAAGAGAAAGGGAGACCGGAGTGTAAAAAAGCGTTGTTTTTGGACGGCAATGAAGAAATGACTATGTTTTGCGATTTCTCCTGCTCAGAAAGACTTAGAAAGTTGATAATTGTGGGCAATGTTAGAAATGTCATGAGAAACAAGAATTATGTAAAAGAATTGATGTAAGTCATTGTTTCCAAGAGAAAGGGAGACAAGAGTGTAAAAAAGCGTTGTTTTTGGACGGCAATGAAGAAATGACTATGTTTTGCGATTTCTCCTGCTCAGAAAGACTTAGAAAGTTGATAATTGTGGGCAATGTTAGAAATGTCATGAGAAACAAGAATTATGTAAAAGAATTGATGTAAGTCATTGTTTCCAAGAGAAAGGGAGACCGGAGTGTAAAAAAGCGTTGTTTTTGGACGCCAATGAAGAAATGACTGTTTTGCGATTTCTCTTGCTCAGAAAGACTTAGAAAGTTGATAATTGTGGGCAATGTTAGAAATGTCATGAGAAACAAGAATTATGTAAAAGAATTGATGTAAGTCATTGTTTCCAAGAGAAAGGGAGACAGGAGTGTAAAAAAGCGTTGTTTTTGGACGGCAATGAAGAAATGACTATGTTTTGCGATTTCTCCTGCTCAGAAAGACTTAGAAAGTTGATAATTGTGGGCAATGTTAGAAATGTCATGAGAAACAAGAATTATGTAAAAGAATTGATGTAAGTCATTGTTTCCAAGAGAAAGGGAGACCGGAGTGTAAAAAAGCGTTGATATTGGACGGCAATGAAGAAATGACTATGTTTTGCGATTTCTCCTGCTCAGAAAGACTTAGAAAGTTGATAATTGTGGGCAATGTTAGAAATGTCATGAGAAACAAGAATTATGTAAAAGAATTGATGTAAGTCATTGTTTCCAAGAGAAAGGGAGACAGGAGTGTAAAAAAGCGTTGTTTTTGGACGGCAATGAAGAAATGACTATGTTTTGCGATTTCTCCTGCTCAGAAAGACTTAGAAAGTTGATAATTGTGGGCAATGTTAGAAATGTCATGAGAAACAAGAATTATGTAAAAGAATTGATGTAAGTCATTGTTTCCAAGAGAAAGGGAGACAGGAGTGTAAAAAAGCGTTGTTTTTGGACGGCAATGAAGAAATGACTATGTTTTGCGATTTCTCCTGCTCAGAAAGACTTAGAAAGTTGATAATTGTGGGAAATGTTAGAAATGTCATGAGAAACAAGAATTATGTAAAATAATTGATGTAAGTCATTGTTTCCAAGAGAAAGGGAGACCGGAGTGTAAAAAAGCGTTGTTTTTGGACGGCAATGAAGAAATGACTGTTTTGCGATTTCTCTTGCTCAGAAAGACTTAGAAAGTTGATAATTGTGGGCAATGTTAGAAATGTCATGAGAAACAAGAATTATATGTAAAAGAATTGATGTAAGTCATTGTTTCCAAGAGAAAGGGAGACCGGAGTGTAAAAAAGCGTTGTTTTTGGACGGCAATGAAGAAATGACTATGTTTTGCGATTTCTCTTGCTCAGAAAGACTTAGAAAGTTGATAATTGTGGGCAATGTTAGAAATGTCATGAGAAACAAGAATTATGTAAAAGAATTGATGTAAGTCATTGTTTCCAAGAGAAAGGGAGACCGGAGTGTAAAAAAGCGTTGTTTTTGGACGGCAATGAAGAAATGACTATGTTTTGCGATTTCTCCTGCTCAGAAAGACTTAGAAAGTTGATAATTGTGGGCAATGTTTGAAATGTCATGAGAAACAAGAATTATGTAAAAGAATTGATGTAAGTCATTGTTTCCAAGAGAAAGGGAGACAGGAGTGTAAAAAAAGCGTTTTTTTTGGACGGCAATGAAGAAATGACTATGTTTTGCGATTTCTCCTGCTCAGAAAGACTTAGAAAGTTGATAATTGTGGGCAATGTTAGAAATGTCATGAGAAACAAGAATTATGTAAAAGAATTGATGTAAGTCATTGTTTCCAAGAGAAAGGGAGACCGGAGTGTAAAAAAGCGTTGTTTTTGGACGGCAATGAAGAAATGACTGTTTTTTGATTTCTCTTGCTCAGAAAGACTTAGAAAGTTGATAATTGTGGGCAATGTTAGAAATGTCATGAGAAACAAGAATTATGTAAAAGAATTGATGTAAGTCATTGTTTCCAAGAGAAAGGGAGACCGGAGTGTAAAAAAACGTTGTTTTTGGACGGCAATGAAGAAATGACTATGTTTTGCGATTTCTCCTGCTCAGAAAGACTTAGAAAGTTGATAATTGTGGGCAATGTTAGAAATGTCATGAGAAACAAGAATTATGTAAAAGAATTGATGTAAGTCATTGTTTCCAAGAGAAAGGGAGACCGGAGTGTAAAAAAGCGTTGTTTTTGGACGGCAATGAAGAAATGACTGTTTTGCGATTTCTCTTGCTCAGAAAGACTTAGAAAGTTGATAATTGTGGGCAATGTTAGAAATGTCATGAGAAACAAGAATTATGTAAAAGAATTGATGTAAGTCATTGTTTCCAAGAGAAAGGGAGACAGGAGTGTAAAAAAGCGTTGTTTTTGGACGGCAATGAAGAAATGACTATGTTTTGCGATTTCTCCTGCTCAGAAAGACTTAGAAAGTTGATAATTGTGGGCAATGTTAGAAATGTCATGAGAAACAAGAATTATGTAAAAGAATTGATGTAAGTCATTGTTTCCAAGAGAAAGGGAGACAGGAGTGTAAAAAACGTTGTTTTTGGACGGCAATGAAGAAATGACTGTTTTGCGATTTCTATTGCTCAGAAAGACTTAGAAAGTTGATAATTGTGGGCAATGTTAGAAATGTCATGAGAAACAAGAATTATGTAAAAGAATTGATGTAAGTCATTGTTTCCAAGAGAAAGGGAGACCGGAGTGTAAAAAAGCGTTGTTTTTGGACGGCAATGAAGAAATGACTATGTTTTGCGATTTCTCCTGCTCAGAAAGACTTAGAAAGTTGATAATTGTGGGCAATGTTAGAAATGTCATTAGAAACAAGAATTATGTAAAAGAATTGATGTAAGTCATTGTTTCCAAGAGAAAGGGAGACAGGAGTGTAAAAAAGCGTTGTTTTTGGACGGCAATGAAGAAATGACTGTTTTTTGGTTTCTCTTGCTCAGAAAGACTTAGAAAGTTGATAATTGTGGGCAATGTTAGAAATGTCATGAGAAACAAGAATTATGTAAAAGAATTGATGTAAGTCATTGTTTCCAAGAGAAAGGGAGACCGGAGTGTAAAAAAACGTTGTTTTTGGACGGCAATGAAGAAATGACTATGTTTTGCGATTTCTCCTGCTCAGAAAGACTTAGAAAGTTGATAATTGTGGGCAATGTTAGAAATGTCATGAGAAACAAGAATTATGTAAAAGAATTGATGTAAGTCATTGTTTCCAAGAGAAAGGGAGACAGGAGTGTAAAAAAGCGTTGTTTTTGGACGGCAATGAAGAAATGACTATGTTTTGCGATTTCTCCTGCTCAGAAAGACTTAGAAAGTTGATAATTGTGGGCAATGTTAGAAATGTCATGAGAAACAAGAATTATGTAAAAGAATTGATGTAAGTCATTGTTTCCAAGAGAAAGGGAGACAGGAGTGTAAAAAAGCGTTGTTTTTGGACGGCAATGAAGAAATGACTATGTTTTGCAATTTCTCCTGCTCAGAAAGACTTAGAAAGTTGATAATTGTGGGCAATGTTAGAAATGTCATGAGAAACAAGAATTATGTAAAAGAATTGATGTAAGTCATTGTTTCCAAGAGAAAGGGAGACAGGAGTGTAAAAAAAGCGTTTTTTTTGGACGGCAATGAAGAAATGACTATGTTTTGCGATTTCTCCTGCTCAGAAAGACTTAGAAAGTTGATAATTGTGGGCAATGTTAGAAATGTCATGAGAAACAAGAATTATGTAAAAGAATTGATGTAAGTCATTGTTTCCAAGAGAAAGGGAGACAGGAGTGTAAAAAAAGCGTTTTTTTTTGGACGGCAATGAAGAAATGACTATGTTTTGCGATTTCTCCTGCTCAGAAAGACTTAGAAAGTTGATAATTGTGGGCAATGTTAGAAATGTCATGAGAAACAAGAATTATGTAAAAGAATTGATGTAAGTCATTGTTTCCAAGAGAAAGGGAGACCGGAGTGTAAAAAAGCGTTGTTTTTGGACGGCAATGAAGAAATGACTGTTTTTTGATTTCTCTTGCTCAGAAAGACTTAGAAAGTTGATAATTGTGGGCAATGTTAGAAATGTCATGAGAAACAAGAATTATGTAAAAGAATTGATGTAAGTCATTGTTTCCAAGAGAAAGGGAGACCGGAGTGTAAAAAAACGTTGTTTTTGGACGGCAATGAAGAAATGACTATGTTTTGCGATTTCTCCTGCTCAGAAAGACTTAGAAAGTTGATAATTGTGGGCAATGTTAGAAATGTCATGAGAAACAAGAATTATGTAAAAGAATTGATGTAAGTCATTGTTTCCAAGAGAAAGGGAGACCGGAGTGTAAAAAAGCGTTGTTTTTGGAAGGCAATGAAGAAATGACTGTTTTGCGATTTCTCTTGCTCAGAAAGACTTAGAAAGTTGATAATTGTGGGCAATGTTAGAAATGTCATGAGAAACAAGAATTATGTAAAAGAATTGATGTAAGTCATTGTTTCCAAGAGAAAGGGAGACAGGAGTGTAAAAAAGCGTTGTTTTTGGACGGCAATGAAGAAATGACTATGTTTTGCGATTTCTCCTGCTCAGAAAGACTTAGAAAGTTGATAATTGTGGGCAATGTTAGAAATGTCATGAGAAACAAGAATTATGTAAAAGAATTGATGTAAGTCATTGTTTCCAAGAGAAAGGGAGACAGGAGTGTAAAAAACGTTGTTTTTGGACGGCAATGAAGAAATGACTGTTTTGCGATTTCTCTTGCTCAGAAAGACTTAGAAAGTTGATAATTGTGGGCAATGTTAGAAATGTCATGAGAAACAAGAATTATGTAAAAGAATTGATGTAAGTCATTGTTTCCAATGAAAAGGGAGACCGGAGTGTAAAAAAGCGTTGTTTTTGGACGGCAATGAAGAAATGACTATGTTTTGCGATTTCTCCTGCTCAGAAAGACTTAGAAAGTTGATAATTGTGGGCAATGTTAGAAATGTCATTAGAAACAAGAATTATGTAAAAGAATTGATGTAAGTCATTGTTTCCAAGAGAAAGGGAGACAGGAGTGTAAAAAAGCGTTGTTTTTGGACGGCAATGAAGAAATGACTATGTTTTGCGATTTCTCCTGCTCAGAAAGACTTAGAAAGTTGATAATTGTGGGCAATGTTAGAAATGTCATGAGAAACAAGAATTATGTAAAAGAATTGATGTAAGTCATTGTTTCCAAGAGAAAGGGAGACAGGAGTGTAAAAAAGCGTTGTTTTTGGACGGCAATGAAGAAATGACTATGTTTTGCAATTTCTCCTGCTCAGAAAGACTTAGAAAGTTGATAATTGTGGGCAATGTTAGAAATGTCATGAGAAACAAGAATTATGTAAAAGAATTGATGTAAGTCATTGTTTCCAAGAGAAAGGGAGACCGGAGTGTAAAAAAGCGTTGTTTTTGGACGGCAATGAAGAAATGACTGTTTTGCGATTTCTCTTGCTCAGAAAGACTTAGAAAGTTGATAATTGTGGGCAATGTTAGAAATGTCATGAGAAACAAAAATTATGTAAACGAATTGATGTAAGTCATTGTTTCCAAGAGAAAGGGAGACAGGAGTGTAAAAAAGCGTTGTTTTTGGACGGCAATGAAGAAATGACTATGTTTTGCGATTTCTCCTGCTCAGAAAGACTTAGAAAGTTGATAATTGTGGGCAATGTTAGAAATGTCATGAGAAACAAGAATTATGTAAAAGAATTGATGTAAGTCATTGTTTCCAAGAGAAAGGGAGACCGGAGTGTAAAAAAGCGTTGTTTTTGGACGGCAATGAAGAAATGACTGTTTTGCGATTTCTCTTGCTCAGAAAGACTTAGAAAGTTGATAATTGTGGGCAATGTTAGAAATGTCATGAGAAACAAGAATTATGTAAAAGAATTGATGTAAGTCATTGTTTCCAAGAGAAAGGGAGACCGGAGTGTAAAAAAGCGTTGTTTTTGGACGGCAATGAAGAAATGACTGTTTTGCGATTTCTCTTGCTCAGAAAGACTTAGAAAGTTGATAATTGTGGGCAATGTTAGAAATGTCATGAGAAACAAGAATTATGTAAAAGAATTGATGTAAGTCATTGTTTCCAAGAGAAAGGGAGACCGGAGTGTAAAAAAGCGTTGTTTTTGGACGGCAATGAAGAAATGACTGTTTTGCGATTTCTCTTGCTCAGAAAGACTTAGAAAGTTGATAATTGTGGGCAATGTTAGAAATGTCATGAGAAACAAGAATTATGTAAAAAAATTGATGTAAGTCATTGTTTCCAAGAGAAAGGGAGACCGGAGTGTAAAAAAGCGTTGTTTTTGGACGGCAATGAAGAAATGACTATGTTTTGCGATTTCTCCTGCTCAGAAAGACTTAGAAAGTTGATAATTGTGGGCAATGTTAGAAATGTCATGAGAAACAAGAATTATGTAAAAGAATTGATGTAAGTCATTGTTTCCAAGAGAAAGGGAGACCGGAGTGTAAAAAAGCGTTGTTTTTGGACGGCAATGAAGAAATGACTGTTTTGCGATTTCTCTTGCTCAGAAAGACTTAGAAAGTTGATAATTGTGGGCAATGTTAGAAATGTCATGAGAAACAAGAATTATGTAAAAGAATTGATGTAAGTCATTGTTTCCAAGAGAAAGGGAGACCGGAGTGTAAAAAAGCGTTGTTTTTGGACGGCAATGAAGAAATGACTATGTTTTGCGATTTCTCCTGCTCAGAAAGACTTAGAAAGTTGATAATTGTGGGCAATGTTAGAAATGTCATGAGAAACAAGAATTATGTAAAAGAATTGATGTAAGTCATTGTTTCCAAGAGAAAGGGAGACAGGAGTGTAAAAAAGCGTTGTTTTTGGACGGCAATGAAGAAATGACTATGTTTTGCGATTTCTCCTGCTCAGAAAGACTTAGAAAGTTGATAATTGTGGGCAATGTTAGAAATGTCATGAGAAACAAGAATTATGTAAAAGAATTGATGTAAGTCATTGTTTCCAAGAGAAAGGGAGACCGGAGTGTAAAAAAGCGTTGTTTTTGGACGCCAATGAAGAAATGACTGTTTTGCGATTTCTCTTGCTCAGAAAGACTTAGAAAGTTGATAATTGTGGGCAATGTTAGAAATGTCATGAGAAACAAGAATTATGTAAAAGAATTGATGTAAGTCATTGTTTCCAAGAGAAAGGGAGACAGGAGTGTAAAAAAGCGTTGTTTTTGGACGGCAATGAAGAAATGACTATGTTTTGCGATTTCTCCTGCTCAGAAAGACTTAGAAAGTTGATAATTGTGGGCAATGTTAGAAATGTCATGAGAAACAAGAATTATGTAAAAGAATTGATGTAAGTCATTGTTTCCAAGAGAAAGGGAGACCGGAGTGTAAAAAAGCGTTGATATTGGACGGCAATGAAGAAATGACTATGTTTTGCGATTTCTCCTGCTCAGAAAGACTTAGAAAGTTGATAATTGTGGGCAATGTTAGAAATGTCATGAGAAACAAGAATTATGTAAAAGAATTGATGTAAGTCATTGTTTCCAAGAGAAAGGGAGACAGGAGTGTAAAAAAGCGTTGTTTTTGGACGGCAATGAAGAAATGACTATGTTTTGCGATTTCTCCTGCTCAGAAAGACTTAGAAAGTTGATAATTGTGGGCAATGTTAGAAATGTCATGAGAAACAAGCATTATGTAAAAGAATTGATGTAAGTCATTGTTTCCAAGAGAAAGGGAGACAGGAGTGTAAAAAAGCGTTGTTTTTGGACGGCAATGAAGAAATGACTATGTTTTGCGATTTCTCCTGCTCAGAAAGACTTAGAAAGTTGATAATTGTGGGAAATGTTAGAAATGTCATGAGAAACAAGAATTATGTAAAATAATTGATGTAAGTCATTGTTTCCAAGAGAAAGGGAGACCGGAGTGTAAAAAAGCGTTGTTTTTGGACGGCAATGAAGAAATGACTGTTTTGCGATTTCTCTTGCTCAGAAAGACTTAGAAAGTTGATAATTGTGGGCAATGTTAGAAATGTCATGAGAAACAAGAATTATATGTAAAAGAATTGATGTAAGTCATTGTTTCCAAGAGAAAGGGAGACAGTAGTGTAAAAAAGCGTTGTTTTTGGACGGCAATGAAGAAATGACTATGTTTTGCGATTTCTCCTGCTCAGAAAGACTTAGAAAGTTGATAATTGTGGGCAATGTTAGAAATGTCATGAGAAACAAGAATTATGTAAAAGAATTGATGTAAGTCATTGTTTCCAAGAGAAAGGGAGACCGGAGTGTAAAAAAGCGTTGATATTGGACGGCAATGAAGAAATGACTATGTTTTGCGATTTCTCCTGCTCAGAAAGACTTAGAAAGTTGATAATTGTGGGCAATGTTAGAAATGTCATGAGAAACAAGAATTATGTAAAAGAATTGATGTAAGTCATTGTTTCCAAGAGAAAGGGAGACAGGAGTGTAAAAAAGCGTTGTTTTTGGACGGCAATGAAGAAATGACTATGTTTTGCGATTTCTCCTGCTCAGAAAGACTTAGAAAGTTGATAATTGTGGGCAATGTTAGAAATGTCATGAGAAACAAGCATTATGTAAAAGAATTGATGTAAGTCATTGTTTCCAAGAGAAAGGGAGACAGGAGTGTAAAAAAGCGTTGTTTTTGGACGGCAATGAAGAAATGACTATGTTTTGCGATTTCTCCTGCTCAGAAAGACTTAGAAAGTTGATAATTGTGGGAAATGTTAGAAATGTCATGAGAAACAAGAATTATGTAAAATAATTGATGTAAGTCATTGTTTCCAAGAGAAAGGGAGACCGGAGTGTAAAAAAGCGTTGTTTTTGGACGGCAATGAAGAAATGACTGTTTTGCGATTTCTCTTGCTCAGAAAGACTTAGAAAGTTGATAATTGTGGGCAATGTTAGAAATGTCATGAGAAACAAGAATTATATGTAAAAGAATTGATGTAAGTCATTGTTTCCAAGAGAAAGGGAGACCGGAGTGTAAAAAAGCGTTGTTTTTGGACGGCAATGAAGAAATGACTATGTTTTGCGATTTCTCCTGCTCAGAAAGACTTAGAAAGTTGATAATTGTGGGCAATGTTAGAAATGTCATGAGAAACAAGAATTATGTAAAAGAATTGATGTAAGTCATTGTTTCCAAGAGAAAGGGAGACCGGAGTGTAAAAAAGCGTTGTTTTTGGACGGCAATGAAGAAATGACTATGTTTTGCGATTCTCCTGCTCAGAAAGACTTAGAAAGTTGATAATTGTGGGCAATGTTTGAAATGTCATGAGAAACAAGAATTATGTAAAAGAATTGATGTAAGTCATTGTTTCCAAGAGAAAGGGAGACAGGAGTGTAAAAAAAGCGTTTTTTTTGGACGGCAATGAAGAAATGACTATGTTTTGCGATTTCTCCTGCTCAGAAAGACTTAGAAAGTTGATAATTGTGGGCAATGTTAGAAATGTCATGAGAAACAAGAATTATGTAAAAGAATTGATGTAAGTCATTGTTTCCAAGAGAAAGGGAGACCGGAGTGTAAAAAAGCGTTGTTTTTGGACGGCAATGAAGAAATGACTGTTTTTTTATTTCTCTTGCTCAGAAAGACTTAGAAAGTTGATAATTGTGGGCAATGTTAGAAATGTCATGAGAAACAAGAATTATGTAAAAGAATTGATGTAAGTCATTGTTTCCAAGAGAAAGGGAGACCGGAGTGTAAAAAAACGTTGTTTTTGGACGGCAATGAAGAAATGACTATGTTTTGCGATTTCTCCTGCTCAGAAAGACTTAGAAAGTTGATAATTGTGGGCAATGTTAGAAATGTCATGAGAAACAAGAATTATGTAAAAGAATTGATGTAAGTCATTGTTTCCAAGAGAAAGGGAGACCGGAGTGTAAAAAAGCGTTGTTTTTGGACGGCAATGAAGAAATGACTGTTTTGCGATTTCTCTTGCTCAGAAAGACTTAGAAAGTTGATAATTGTGGGCAATGTTAGAAATGTCATGAGAAACAAGAATTATGTAAAAGAATTGATGTAAGTCATTGTTTCCAAGAGAAAGGGAGACAGGAGTGTAAAAAAGCGTTGTTTTTGGACGGCAATGAAGAAATGACTATGTTTTGCGATTTCTCCTGCTCAGAAAGACTTAGAAAGTTGATAATTGTGGGCAATGTTAGAAATGTCATGAGAAACAAGAATTATGTAAAAGAATTGATGTAAGTCATTGTTTCCAAGAGAAAGGGAGACAGGAGTGTAAAAAACGTTGTTTTTGGACGGCAATGAAGAAATGACTGTTTTGCGATTTCTCTTGCTCAGAAAGACTTAGAAAGTTGATAATTGTGGGCAATGTTAGAAATGTCATGAGAAACAAGAATTATGTAAAAGAATTGATGTAAGTCATTGTTTCCAAGAGAAAGGGAGACCGGAGTGTAAAAAAGCGTTGTTTTTGGACGGCAATGAAGAAATGACTATGTTTTGCGATTTCTCCTGCTCAGAAAGACTTAGAAAGTTGATAATTGTGGGCAATGTTAGAAATGTCATGAGAAACAAGAATTATGTAAAAGAATTGATGTAAGTCATTGTTTCCAAGAGAAAGGGAGACAGGAGTGTAAAAAAGCGTTGTTTTTGGACGGCAATGAAGAAATGACTATGTTTTGCGATTTCTCCTGCTCAGAAAGACTTATAAAGTTGATAATTGTGGGCAATGTTAGAAATGTCATGAGAAACAAGAATTATGTAAAAGAATTGATGTAAGTCATTGTTTCCAAGAGAAAGGGAGACCGGAGTGTAAAAAAGCGTTGTTTTTGGACGGCAATGAAGAAATGACTGTTTTGCGATTCCTCTTGCTCAGAAAGACTTAGAAAGTTGATAATTGTGGGCAATGTTAGAAATGTCATGAGAAACAAGAATTATGTAAAAGAATTGATGTAAGTCATTGTTTCCAAGAGAAAGGGAGACCGGAGTGTAAAAAAGCGTTGTTTTTGGACGGCAATGAAGAAATGACTGTTTTGCGATTTCTCCTGCTCAGAAAGACTTAGAAAGTTGATAATTGTGGGCAATGTTAGAAATGTCATGAGAAACAAGAATTATGTAAAAGAATTGATGTAAGTCATTGTTTCCAAGAGAAAGGGAGACAGGAGTGTAAAAAAGCGTTGTTTTTGGACGGCAATGAAGAAATGACTATGTTTTGCGATTTCTCCTGCTCAGAAAGACTTAGAAAGTTGATAATTGTGGGCAATGTTAGAAATGTCATGAGAAACAAGAATTATGTAAAAGAATTGATGTAAGTCATTGTTTCCAAGAGAAAGGGAGACCGGAGTGTAAAAAAGCGTTGTTTTTGGACGGCAATGAAGAAATGACTGTTTTTTTATTTCTCTTGCTCAGAAAGACTTAGAAAGTTGATAATTGTGGGCAATGTTAGAAATGTCATGAGAAACAAGAATTATGTAAAAGAATTGATGTAAGTCATTGTTTCCAAGAGAAAGGGAGACAGGAGTGTAAAAAAGCGTTGTTTTTGGACGGCAATGAAGAAATGACTATGTTTTGCGATTTCTCCTGCTCAGAAAGACTTAGAAAGTTGATAATTGTGGGCAATGTTAGAAATGTCATGAGAAACAAGAATTATGTAAAAGAATTGATGTAAGTCATTGTTTCCAAGAGAAAGGGAGACCGGAGTGTAAAAAAGCGTTGTTTTTGGACGCCAATGAAGAAATGACTGTTTTGCAATTTCTCTTGCTCAGAAAGACTTAGAAAGTTGATAATTGTGGGCAATGTTAGAAATGTCATGAGAAACAAGAATTATGTAAAAGAATTGATGTAAGTCATTGTTTCCAAGAGAAAGGGAGACAGGAGTGTAAAAAAGCGTTGTTTTTGGACGGCAATGAAGAAATGACTATGTTTTGCGATTTCTCCTGCTCAGAAAGACTTAGAAAGTTGATAATTGTGGGCAATGTTAGAAATGTCATGAGAAACAAGAATTATGTAAAAGAATTGATGTAAGTCATTGTTTCCAAGAGAAAGGGAGACCGGAGTGTAAAAAAGCGTTGATATTGGACGGCAATGAAGAAATGACTATGTTTTGCGATTTCTCCTGCTCAGAAAGACTTAGAAAGTTGATAATTGA